>NC_041004.1:35180395-35491957 GCF_004193775.1 Glycine soja
TCACAAATTTAGAAATGGAAATAGTTTAAGGATAGAGCAATTTTTTTTTCCTAATACCTCCACTTTTGTGTGGCGTTTGTTAATGGTCCGGGTGAAGAAAAAAGAAGAGCCAAAAAAAGTGACAAGATGAAAGGATATGATACAAGTTATTAGAAAAGCTTTCTATTGTTTTGAATAAAAGCCAATTGGGTGAAGATAAAAAGGTTGATGTTAATAATGTCATGTGGCATGCGTTCGAGTGAAGGAAGGGATATGTAAATACAAATAAAGCACAAAAAAAAGCAAAACAAAATGAGAGCCAGTATCTATCATCCTCAAAATCTGGTTTCTTTTCCAGCAAGATATTTTTATTTCTTTTTAAATGGAATCTTCTTGTCCTCACTTTTTGGGTACAGAATTGAGTAAATCGAACAGGATAAACTAGCTAGATAGGTTTTCACCTTTTTGGAACAAAATTAGCTAGACAAGTTAAAATATAGCATAAAGGGACAATAGTGTAGTTTTTGAAAGATAATTTGATGTAGAATTAATCTAAAGTAATTTATAAGATTAATGTTATAGAAGATGAGAAATGAAAGGGGTAGTAGTTTTTTTTGTTTTACAACGATGACAATGAGGATGTAATATAAGACTTTATAAATATTACTTCAACCATATCACTCTGAATCTTAATGAGTTAGTGTAATAGTTTGATACATGTAACAAAAAGAAACACATAATTAAGGGGAGGGGTGTTAAAACATAGGACAAATTGGCATCCTCAATGTATTTTGACTTGTAACAAATAAAGGACTAAGTTTTTATAGCCTTCCAAAAAAAAGGACTAAGTTTTTATAAAGATAAAAGCAACCACGATAGTATGAGGAAAGACACTGGATGCTTTTGTATTGTCTTATGATTAGACAATTGAAACGTGTTTTTAATATTTTATATTGATCTCATCTTTGTTTTTATAATCTGTGTGTATATCAGAATCTTGATTAACACACTTATATTTTTCGAAGAACACCTTAGAAGTTTCAAAAGAGATATCAACGAAAAAATGATCAAGTAATCTCTTAAAAGGCATGCCAAGCTAGAAGAAGGAGAGTGCCAATTATGTATCTAAACAAAAGAGTTATTTGCTCACTGCAACAAGAGATCCTATGAGAGTAAGGGGATATAAGTCGTTATATATTTTAGACTAGATAGTCATTTTCATCTATGAATGTATAAAGTGTTGATAAATTTGTCCCGAAAGGTGAAAATTCAACTTTTAGTTTTCAAAAGTAAAAAAAGTACAACAAATTCATCTATTTGTTTACTTCCGTCCGTTATTATTGATGAAAGAGCATACGTGACACATTTAGGATGAATTTGTTAACGTTCTACACATTTAGGGACAAAAATGACTATTTACCTAAAATATAATTTAATCTTCATCTTTCTCCTTTTTTAGTCGTTCTAAGTATAACATTACAATAAATATTTTAAAAAAAATAAAAACAAGCTTAAGTTAGAACAAAAATAATATTGATTAAAAATATACTATGTTTGTTTCTTGAAATTTCTACTCTGATAACATTAGGTAGTGACAAACTCAAGTTGAATTTTTTTTTTTGTAAGGATTAATTTAATGGTTGTGTATTTTTGTTTGAATTTCATATTTTGGGTAAGGTATTGTCACATTAAAAATTTCATAGCAATAAACAAATTATGTGTATTAATCAATATTATGTTTATTATTATGTTTGTTCTAACTTATGTTTGTTTTTCTATTTTTTTTAAGTATTTATTGTAATGTTATGCTTGCAACGATTAAAAAAGGAGAAAAGATAAAAATTAAATTATATTTTAGATAAATAACTATTTTTGTCTCTGAATGTGTAGAGCGTTGACAAATTTATCTTTAAATGTGTTACGCAGATATTTTCATTAACAGTAACGAACGAAAACTAATGGACAGATAAATTTATCACACTTTTTTCACTTTCAAAGACTAAAATTAAAATTTTTATCTTTCAAGGATGAATTTGTTAGGATTCTACACAATTAAAGATAAAAATAGCTATTTATCTTATATTTTATCATATCAAAGTAACTAATTGGTGAAATATATTTAATGTTACGTTAAATGAACCCAATGACCTTGTTCTCTCTAAGAAGATCTCAAACAAAGGGACATAGAAGAAGCAAGAGGAACAATTGTGAGACAAGAGTTATTTCTTGAAGACGGCCTATATATAATATATATAATGGAGATCTTTGCACAAGAAAGAGAGAAAACACTACTAAACTTTATAATATTTTTTAAGTTTTCTTTAAACCTCTTTATAAGAAAAATCCTTTACTTAAATTGTGTATCCATATGATAGGACAATAAGATTGTAAGATTTATCTCTAATAAAAATTCTTAGTGATTCAGATGGAAGCTTATAGAGGCTTTGATTCAAAGAATAATTGAGATACTTACTTGAAGAAACAATCGTAAAGACATACTTTTGATAGTAGATATGAACTAGTATAAAGTTCTTCATGTTCTTTGTATTACCTACAGGCAATCGTTTAGCCAAAAATATTCCAGGTTGATTTTTTTATTTATAAACTCCTTTTAACCTTCTCGAAAACGTTAAGGTGAAACATTATAGCAAAGAATCCAAGATTATCTGCAACTTAGTACTAATTATTCACATTCTAATAAATACGTGGTTCTCAGTTGTAAACACAAAATATTCCAACAGTCATGAATGGACATGGGCCCATAACAAAAAGGTTTATATACCCATTGCCGGATTTTCATTGCAAATGCAATCACTAAACCCGCTCCAGCCAAGCCTTCACATAAGAGTTGTAATAATTTTTTTTTTTTAATTTTAAGCAGACGTATGAATTGAGAAAGTACTCCAGTGGCAGCAGTGCACATTTTTCAATTGTTTCAACGTAAGTTCTCGTGTCCTGTTGCACATTTTTCAATTTCAATATATAGTAGTGACCATACAGGAAATTAGAACAAGACGTCTAATAGGAAAACAGATACATAGGGATATTGCAACACACTTTGCAAAAGATAAGACAAAATTATCAAAAATAAATTACAAAAAAATGGAAAGCATTCCTTCAATGACGTTCTTGCCATAGTGGAAACAAAATCAGTTTCTTTAGCAACTTCTCTAATAGCATATCACAGAAGAAGGATTAAGTACAAAGACAAAGTAGTAGCAAACCAGAAGCTCATTAGCCAGTAAACCCTCAACTACAATAAACATCCTAGAAGTATATTAATTTGTGTACAAGATAAGCATGAAGTATCAATTTTATTTTTGCTTTGTTTAAATTGCTCACATTACTTTCAAAATTTGAAGTCCTAAATAACAGCAACCAAGATGATATGAAGAAGATGTGATAGGTTTTGTCATCCAAGTCTTGTCTTAAATAATAGCAAGACAAATGGTGTGTAATCATATGTTTCTCACTCAAGATCGAAACTGGGTTGCAAATGAGTCTACAGTCTTTTTCTTTCCGTGCAAACAATTACAGACAATTGACAAACCACTGAAACCAGTATTTCAAATTCAAGGAAAACAAAAATTTCAATCAACAAAGAAAAATAGCTACACATTCTAAAATTCAGACAAACCAGACAATTAATTAGTTAACTCCATAATGGCAGCAACAATGTCACCACCGGCCGCCTTGAGAGCTTTAACGGCTTTAGGTCTTGACACGCCAGCTTGAGTCATCACCAACTCTATGTCCTTGGGATCTACACCAGCCTCATCCACTTCCTCATCATCTTGAGCAACAGCAGAAGATTCAGGCTTTGATCCAACATTGCTCAAATTAGGAGCCTTGAATTGCTCTGCTGCCTGAGTTTGTAGCTGTGAGCTCAAGTCTTCAATCTTGGCTTCCCCAAATATAATGTACGTGTCAGACGTTGGACTCTTGAAAACGTCTGGTTTTGAGATGACGAACAGGATCTAAACAAACAAAAGTCCAAAGTTTCAATTTTTACCAAAGCAAAATAAATCTGACAAATGCAAAAAAGAGTGGTGAAAAGCTAAAAAGACGTGTCAAATGCTACTAACATTCTTGCTCTTCTTGACCGTCACTCGGCTGACACCTGTTACAGGTTTCATTCCAAGTTTAAGCATTGCCTTGCGACTCTTCTTTTCACTTCTGGTCTGCTTGGACCTACCAGATGCATCACCTTCTAGTCCTGCAATAGAACACAAATTCCTCTAAGATTGTGAATTGGATCTGTCCATGTGGCTTCAGTTCATGCAGAAAGAAAATAACAATATTAACTCATTCAGACAGAACATAGACTTGTTATGATCTCCACGCATGTTCATTTTTATTCTGATACCAGATACAAAGATCCATCCACCCAACCTATTTGTGACATAGGCATGATATATTACAACTCTCAACTCAAGTCTAAAATACAGAACAATCCTGAAATGTATAGACATGACATGGGACAGTGATACAACTCGAAGACACAGAACAAATTTAAAAATTGTACAATGTATAAAATTAAAATAAAATATAGATCTTAAATCAAATGAGAGAATCAGTGTTTTAAAAATGAACATGAGTCATTGATGATACGATAAAATGCTACAATTCATCAAATTATTGTGATACACTTTATATGTATTGGTATATAAGTTTAAAAAATAAAAGTATAAATGGGCAAACTACAACTTAGTGTATTTGCAGTGCCTGAAAATTCAATTTGCATCATTAAATCATGTGAATGATCACACTAATATTGGTGGTGATTTCTGAATCTAAACAGATGAAAGAACTTATTATAGTCTATATAGGAAGAAAAAAAAATTCAAATTCTTGATGATAAAAGTTTGAATAAAAAACAGTATTTAACTTATTTGCACAACATGATTATTAGCACCTCATAAGCCACGGATCCAAATAAAACGAAACAAAATTGATGCACTGACTAAAATTGGCAAGAGCTCATTTCTTAGGACAAGCCAAATTAATCTCATTAACCATGTATACTATTTTCACTGACGATATAATTCCAACCAAATTATCGAAGGAGTGCTACTAAACCTTTGCCAAATACAAGAATGAAAGTGAGCAAGTCATGGCTCATGAGCACTCTTCAGTTAATCTCATTTACCAACTTACCGTCGGCATGGTCATCATCCTCGTCATCCTCATCATCATCATCATCCTCTTCCTCATCATTATCATCCTCGACGACAGGTTCATCATCCTACATTAAATATTAACGCATATATGTTATAATTGTTCTTCTACTAACTTTGGTTTGAAAATTAAACTCTTCTTTTTACATATGAATCACTGAATCCCCAGAAACCTTTCAATTGATTGCACAGAAAAAGTTCACCTTGAACCAATAAAAAACCTAGCAATTTACACTCTCTTCCACGTCTCAAGTTACTGATCGAATCTCTAATGAAAAAACTGCATAGAAAATACAAAGCTATCTAAAACCTCAACATTCTCGAATCAAATGCAAAACAAAAAACCCATAACAGTAACCAACTACTACTAGTCCTTCAGAGTCCACAGGCTACAAATCCTAAAATAGTTAACCGAAGGATTTTTTTTTGCACATAATCAAACTAAATTGAAGTATTTTCGAATCCAATTCAAAATTAAGGAAAAAAAAACGCAAAAAAGGAAAAAAAAAAAAGGAGAGTTTTTAATGTGGATTACATGGATCTTTTGCTGTTCGAGATGTTGAGCAAGAAGCTCCTCTTGGGTCTGAGTAGTCATAGTGAATAGTGATTTGGATTTGGTGTCACAAACTGGATTCTGCAACAGTGGATCCCCCAACACATCCAACAACCTAAAACCCTAACACTCAGACTTTATATACCCCAATTTGGTTTGACCCGATTAAAATCCGTTTTCTTGTTAAAAAAACCACATTGTCAGTTCATAACTTCATATAACTTTTTTGAAATGCAGTTCATATAATTAGAAATAATTAGTATTGTAATTTGTGCAATGTTCATTTTATATAATCAAAATTTATATATTGAAAATCAAATTCAAGTTAAAATTAAAAACATTAAAAAGAATAAACTGAAAGAGATTAAAAAAATAGAGAAAAAAATCTCTAAAAGCCCATTTGTTAAAGAAAAAAAAAACTAAAAACACTTGTTGAAGAATGACAATCAAAACGTCTCGTTCAAAATAATTATTCTAGTTTATATATAAAAATTGATTAATCATTTGAGGTGAGTTTGATTAATTTTTTTTTATAGATTGATTAATTTAATTTATTTACACTTGAATGTAAAACTCTTTTACACATTATTGATAGAATTTTATTCTATAACTACGTCATCTAGTTTATTAATATAATATGATAGTAGTGAAATACTACTGTATAGTTGTATTTAAAATAATGCCAACCGAAAAAATATATAAACTAAATTCAAATTTTATTAAACTTTGCTGTTATTTTCTATTAGACTACATAATGCAGCGGTGGAGATTTTAAACTTTGTGATGTTTTAATCGTAATTGTGATTGTGGATCACACTTAAAAATCATGATGGATCTCATGTTTACTTATTGAATTCAAGTTTATAAATTTAAATGAGAAAAATGAATGTGCACAATAAGTGTAGAACTTTATACGGCCAAACAATAATGTTTGTCATGTCATTTTTATTATTTTAATTAAATCAAATAAAAAAAATAAAAGAAAAGAAATCACATATTGTTGCATTGAGGTGGACCTCATCTCCATCTTCAGGCTCCACGCCTTCCTCTCTGCCTCCGCACACTTTCTCACTTTTCCCTTTCAAAATCCCACTCCATCAGCAGGATCTTTTCGGCAGGGGGAGAGGAACTTTAATGGGGTTATTGTTAATTCAAGTCTTAGAAATACTTTATTTTAGGACTAATGTTTATCTCATCATTATCTCTCCCTAATATCTTTGTTTTCTTATTTATTAGCTTGAATTCTAAACTTTTGGGGTTATATTAGGATATTTCAATTTGACTTTGATGTAATAAGAAAGTTCTGTTTTGTGTTCATGTTGTTTGAATCAGAAAATTGAAACTCTTGGTTTGATTTGACTTATTGATATAGGATTTTCCAGTTGACTCCTATAGAACGTTTCACAAAAGAATGTCAATAAATAGGAACTGATTCAGGTCGGCTACATTTTTACTGCTATTTTGTGTCCTCCTCCCTTCTGTTTATTGGCAATGCAAAAGAGGTGACAACTCTAAAGAGTTACAAATTATTGACAATCTCGGCAATAAATGTCTCAAAGAAGAATTGATAATTTTTCTTACTGACAAATCATTAGTATATTTAAGGAACCTATGTCAAACTTTGTTGGTCATATAATAGCCATCACTCTAATGGATTTGTAAAAAATATTAGTTGTATTTAACAATGCTATTTCAATGTCTTCACTATTCACAAACTTACCTTGTAGTACAGCCTTGCAATAATTCCTCTGAGGCTATAAAGGGAGCAAATCAGAGGATACCAAGTAGCAGAAAAGCTTATTGGCATTGGCGTGCAGGAGGCCAGATAGACGGTAAAACAGTATTCTCCATACTCCTTCACCGTCTATCTGACCTCATGAAAAACTTTCCAACCTTTATGAAGCACCAAATGATAACTTCAATTATCAGATTCAATTCCTGAGAAAGGCCCAGGGCTTCCATTGTCGATATGCAGCCACCAGATTCCATTCACCGTCCAGTATGCAAAGATTATTTGAACTGCATTTGAAAGCAAGAAAATGACATGTAATCGTACATATATCTCATTCTAGATTGTGTTTGGTGACTTTGGTCATTGTGCTCACGGTGCAGAAGGAACACCTCACACTTGTTTATATGCCATACAATGAAGTACCATAAGCTTAAACTCTACTAACCAATAGGAATACTAATTATGATTGTCATTCTTGGCAGTGAACATACAATTGTAGAGAATGAGTCTACAGTCTTTTCTTTCTATGCAGACAATTACACAGAAAATAGAATGAAGCAAAGATACAATTAGCAAACCACTTTTCAAACCAAAGGAGAGCAAAAATTTTGACTAACAGAAAAATAGCTCCACATTGCAAATTCTAAAATTATCCCAAATCTGACCATCATCAATTAGTTAGCTCCATAATGGCAGCAACAATGTCGCCATTGGCAGCTTTGAGAGCCTTAACAGCTCTTGATCTCAACACACCAGCTTGAGTCATCACCAGCTCTATATCCTTGGGATCTACACCAGTCTCGTCGACATCCTCGTCGTCTTGAGCAGCAGCAGCAGAGGTTTCAGGCTTCGATCCATCATTGCTCACATTAGGAGCCTTGAATTGCTCTGCTGCCTGAGTTTGTAGCTGTGAGCTCAAGTCTTCAATCTTGGCTTCGCCGAATATAATGTATGTGTCAGAAGTCGGGCTCTTGAAAACATCTGGTTTTGATATAACAAACAGGATCTAAACAAACAAAGGAGAAATAAATTCAATATTGACAAGTACGAAATAGATGAAACAATGAAAAGTTCTTCAAAATAAATAGATGTCAAATGCTAACATTTTTGCTCTTCTTAACAGTCACACGACTGACACCTGTGACAGGTTTCATTCCAAGTTTGAGCATTGCCTTGCGACTCTTCTTTTCGCTTCTGGTCTGCTTGGACCTACCAGATGCATCACCTTCTTGACATTTAAATAGAATACAAATTACTCAGAGATTGAATTGTATCCATCATTTTAACTTCAATTCATGTAAAAATAACATGAAATAAAGTGCAGTATTAACTCAGTTGTACAAAACAAAGGCATGATTTATTCTAGCATGGATTTTTAGGCCAGTGAATTTCACCCGACCTATTTTTGACACCATCATGATTTATTAAAACACTCAACTAATTTTAGGTAGAAAATATTCAGATTCCCCACATTAAAACTTTAATCAAAAACAATATCGAACTTTGTGAACCATGATGATTAACACCATGCTAAGCAAGGCCTTTGGATAAAAGAAATTAAAATTGAAGAATATTGACCAAAATTTTCAAGATCTAATTTCTTGATATTTTTTATAAAAAAATATACAAAAGATTGATTATTGGGTGAAAAAAATGCAATCATATCGATCACGTACATTTTATGTACTGTATACAAATTCCAATCAAAGTATTGGACGAGTGCTACTAAACATTTGCTAAATGCAAGAATGAAAGTGGGTATGTCATCCAAGGCACTCCAGTTAATCTTATTTGCCAATTTACCTTCAACATTGTCGTCATCCTCATCGTCGTCATCTTCGTCATCCTCATCATCATCCTCAACTACAGGCTCATCATCCTACAAAAGATATTCAAAAGTGCAGGATATTAGACAACAAAGCAAATAGTAGGCCATTAAATATGTGTGGACTGTGGAGTTAAAAAAGTTCTTCTGTGGCTACATTTTAACTAATACATAGTAATCATTAGGTGTAACCATCAATCAACTAAGTTTATGACAAGTTTAAATTTCAGATCATAACTAAGGGTTCATTCTTTTCTAAAGGTTGAGCTGTTCTCCCATCTTTGATTTGAAAATCATACACTTGTTTTTCACACAAATTGCTGTAACATATAAACCCCCAGAAACCTCCCAACTAATTGCATAGAAAATGTTCAACATTAAACCAATTGAATTCAGGTATTTCCACTCAACTCCCAAATCTCAACTTTTGCAATCCTAGTCAAAACTCTAATGAACAACCCAGAGTCAGCCATTGAATTTAAAAAAAAAAAAAAAAAAATCTAGAGGCCAAATTATTTTTTTTAAAAGACAACCAAATTACTTTTAAACCTTGAATCAGAATAGAATTAATTTTAAACCTAATTCTAAATCACTTCACAATTAAATTAAAATAGCTAATAAGGGAGAATAAAGGTGTGAATTAATACATGGATCTTTTGTTGCTCAAGGTCGGCCGCAAGAAGCTCCTCTTGGGTCTGAGCAGTCATAGCGATTTATCGGTGTTCTGCTCTGCTGTTACTCACGATTCTGCTATTATAGTATACAACAACACACGACCAAAGAACCTAAAACCCTAGAATTATGGTTTTATAGTTCTAATTTCGGGTTGACCCGAATAAAACCCGTTAACCCTGGTTCCGTCACTTTCTTTCGGTGCGGTTCGTACGGAAGAAGGACTCTTACATTTCTTACTTACTACTTGCCACGTCAAATAAAAACCCTTCAGCGTCATTCCTACATATTATTTTAATTTTAAATACCCTTTTTTATTGAATAAACTTTATTAAAAAATATTATAAAACTAGGGGTGTTTGCGAGATGGTTGGTGTCAAATTCACAATTCAACCTAATCAAATTTAATCGATTTAATTTAATTTGATTTTCACAATTTTTTTAAAACTCAACCCAACCCAATACATTCATGAATAATTTGATTCGGTTCGAGTCAATGAATTACTTATTTAAATTTGATATTTTTTCTTAGAATTATTATTTTATATCATGATTCATTCAAATATCTAATACAATTAACACAATATTATCAAATGTTTGAAAGTAATAAAATTGATTCATTTAATACCATCACACAATATTCTAAAATAGACTAATACAAATTAAAATAAAATATTTTTCGATGAGATTTATTATAATAGTCTGAATCACAATTATTACCTACAAACTAATCCCTTGCACTATTGCAACAAAATTGTTGAAACAAATGAACAAAATATAATTCATTAATATTATAAATATAACAGAAAAACAATGAAAAAAAAGATGAAACAAATAATAATATATCTAAAAGTAAAAGTTCCAACACTAGTAGTGCCAAATGTTTATAGTTTTAACACTTGGAGTCTCAATATTAGCAGTATTTAACGTCAAACCAAACAACTTTAAAAATTAGCTTAAAAATTAACTAAAATTTTATACAAATACGAAAAAATGAAATAAGAGATTACACATATGATTCAATCTTTTCCGCTTCATTTATTTCAACTTGCAAATTATTAACATTTTGCTTAGCAGGTCTATGCCAATTTTGAACACAAATGAGAGCTTCAAGAGGAGGGAGTCAAGGAACTATGAAATAAATCTACAATTCTACCCTTTGTACTAAATACAAAACTCAAATGATATAATAGATACAAGAATGACCAATATATCTCTAGTCACATAAGAAAGAATATAATATTTTGATATTTTCAATTTCCACCAATTCAAAATGTCAAACTCAGAGTGATCATCTTCAACATCATCTTCCAAATACCTATCTAACTCATTTTTTTGCACATCATTCTATTTTTTCTTCATTTTTATGGCAAAAGCACCAGTTTGGTGTCTTTTTAAAAACTATTTACCAAAAGGGGGCTGTTTTGAAACTATTTACCGGGGGGATCTGTTTTTATTTGTATTGCGCCAAAGGCAGGGGTGCAACTCAACCGGGAGTTGACACGTGGCATGAATTTGTTGTGCCAAAAACTTTGCGCAATGAGTTGCTACACATGCAATGGCGCAACCACTTTTAGACAGGGTTGATTGCTTTGGGCAGCGCGTGACCAGCTGAAAAGGTGTTGTGGCATATCAGTTGGAGCAACCCTTTGCTGAAATTAGCTAAGTACAACGTATTGCGCCATTATTACCGGTGCAATACATGCCTATATAAACGAGACACACTTTCTGCTACATTTGTGCATCTCTCCAATTTTCTTTCTTTGGTACAATTCCACATCTTTCCCAGTTTCTTTCTCTCTATATTACAACTTTGTTGATCTTTCTTCTATAGGGTGAAAATCGGTAATATATTTATTAATTTTTTATTAATTTGTATTATTTTTTATGTTATTATAGTTAATGAAAATTATTGATGACATTATTGATTTATTTTGTAGGTTTTATTATAAAAATGAGTTCTTCGATTATTATTATGGTTTATTTGAATGGAAGAATATTTCAAAGTGACGATGACATCAGATTTGAAGGCCCTAAGAAGGCTATTCAAATTAAACGTAGTGTAACTTTTGATGGGTTAAAAAAAAGAATTCGTGATAAGGTAAAATTAGATAAAAATGAAAGTATATCTACTATGATTTGTCGATTTTTAGTTGCAGGTAAATATATTGCATTGCAAATTTGTGACGATGAAGATGTTGAAACAATGATTGAAAGTTTTCAACAACAACAAGAAATGGGTGTCATTGAATTGTGTGTTGAAGTAGATGTTGCCGGTGCTTCTGCGTTGAATGTGGCAAATTCACTATTATCGTGTGGGAATAATATAGCTGGCAATGAATCAAAAGTTCAAAGATTTGCAATAAATTTAGATGATGATTTTGACGATGATGATTACATGATATCTAATTCATATGTTGAGGACTCGTTGGATGAGGAGGAAGATATCGATGATATATCTGACACAGATGAAGAAGGTATATTTAATTAAATAATATTGTAATCTTATATTTAATTCATAAATACTTTTGAGAAAAAAACTGTATATTAAGATTTATTTGTAGGTGGAAGTGGAACTGCATTTTGGGAATCTGCTTCTTATTATAGTAACATTAATTGGAGTCATACGGATGAAGAAGACATTTGTGGTTTCGATATGGGATCAACCTTCAATATTGGCCAAGAATTATTTGTTGGCATGGAATTTGAAAGCAAAAATGCAGTAAAAAATGCACTCCAACAGTATGTTATGAAGGTGCACCAAACTTTTAAAGTTGTTGAATCAAAATCACAAAAATATGTTGTTTGCTGCGCAAATCGAAATGATGACATCCCATGCCCTTTTTATATGAGGGCAATTGTATCTAAAAAAACTGATACATGGAAAGTTACACAGTGGGGGGGACCGCACACGTGTTTAAATACAAGTATAACACAAAACCATGACAAACTTGATTCTGATTTGATTTCTACGTGTGTAGTAGGTATGATTTTAACTATTTTAATTATTTATGTTTATTTATCATTGATTTGGTTTATGTTGATAATTAATTATTGTTATAATTATTTTCATAAGGATGATTAAAGAAGATCTGTCATTGAAAATTTCTTTGATTCAAGAGAGAATCAATGGTATGTTTAACTATAAAATTTCATATAGAAAGGCCTGGAAGGCTAAACAAAAGGCCATTATGATTGAGTATGGTGATTGGGATGAATCTTATGGCCAACTTTCGTCATGGATGAAGCACATGCAAAATCATTGTCCAGGATCATATTATCAAATATGTGACGATGATTTTGTAGTTGGCAATACGGTGAGTCGTGAATACCATCAGTTCTATCGAGTATTTTGGACTTTCGGTCAATGTAAAGAGGCTTTCAAGTATTGCAAGCCAATCATACAAGTCGACGGTACATTCTTGTATGGAAAATATCGTGGGACATTGTTAATGGCAACAACACAAGATGGAAATGGCCATGTTTTTCCGCTCGCATTTGCTGTGGTTGAGGGAGAAACATTAACAGCATGATCATGGTTTTTGGCACACTTGCATGAACATGTCACAGATAAAGATGGTATATGTCTCATTTCTGATCGTCATGCAAGTATAAAGTCAGTCGTTGCTAATGAAGCACTTGGGTGGCAACCTCCCCATGCTTATCATGTTTACTGTGTGCGACATATCGCAAGCAATTTCAACCACAAGTTCAAGAATGAGAAACAAAAACAAATGTTGAAAAAATTAGGTAAGATTTGACTTATAATATATCTTATTTTTATGATAATTTTACTGAAATTGGTAATGACTAATGTGCAGGATACACTCCTTGCAAACATATATTCGATAGGAATTTTGACAAATTTTGTGATTTGAGTCCTGCCATAAAAACATGGATAGGTAAGATTTCAAAAGAAAAATGGACCATGGCATATGACAGAGGAGGGCGTAGGCACGGTCATATGACAACTAATCTATCTGAATGTGTAAATAAAGTTTTTAGAGGTTGCCGCAACATACCAATAACAGCCCTTGTGAAGTCAACATACAGTAGATGTCGACAATATTTTGTAGACCGCGATCGTAAAGCTCAAAGAGAATTACAAAGCGGTCAGATTTATTACTCGAAGGTTATGAAAGAGATTCAGAAAAATCAAGAAAAGGTTTGTTCTCACATTGTCCGCATTTATGATATTCAGAGAACAATGTTTGAAGTTGAGGAGGCTTACGATCCTATGTCTCAACGAGGTGGACAAAAGTGGTCAGTTAACTTAAACGACCGTTACTGCCAATGCGGTCAATTTAGTACTTACCATTATCCATGTTCCCATATTATCGCTGCGTGTGGTGTTGTCAGCATCAACTTTTATCAATACATAGATGTTGTATACACAAATGATCACATCTTACGTGTTTACTCTCCACCGTGGTGGCCCCTGGGGTACGAGGAAGTGATTCCTCCATCTGATGTGTCGTGGACACTTGTGCCTGATTCAAGTTTTAATCGTATGAAGGGAAGGCCAAGATCAACACGGTTAAGGAATGAGATGGATTGGAGGGAACCTTCTCAAACTCGTCAAAAATCTGGTAGATGTGGTGTACAAGGACACAACCGACGCAATTGTCCTCTACAATCTAATCAGGGTAGTTGGTAACGTCATGGTCTGCATCCACAACACATCATTTTCACGTGGTCCATATATCACATCAAAACTGGATAAGGAGGATGATGAACTTGCCATATCAAATACACTGCATATTACAAAAATAATTAAATTTACCTACGTTAATGAAAATTCTCAAATGACAGATAACTATTTAAAAAAAAAATTGTCGAGTATCATAATAAAAAAAAATAAACAAGAAGTTTAGACATATCAAAATCAATATCTCCCTATTTTATAGGTACCATGAGTTTATTTAAGTCTAATTTTTTAATAGAACTTAAATAATCTATGTCTATTTATGATTGGCTTAAATACAATATAATGCATTTTAAAAAATAGCTTCATTAAGTTTTTATGAATATTTTTTATATAGGAGTTTATGTTGTAAGAGTTTTAAATTCAATAAATTATTTACATTTAGATATATATTGATAACTGCTTATACGTTGTTTAAGTCGTACTTATAAAAGGCTGTCTTATTTTCAAAAACAATTATGATTAAAAATAAATTAAAAATTACAAAATAGATAATATAATGAAGTATATAAATCTAAAAAATATTAAAAATAGAAACCACTAGCCACTATTAACATAGTTTTAGTTTTCAAAAACATATATTTTAGAATCATAACATGATATAAATTAAGGTGCTAAAATTATATTATATATATCATAACATGATATAAAAGAATTAACATAAATATATAAAAATAGTAAATGATTTTCTAAGATAATTAACATATTAGGATTCAAACTCTGAATAGTTTTGGGAAAAAAGATAATTAACAGCTTAGGATTTTAACTCTTAATATTGTACGTATGTAAAGTTTGCAAGTCATAGCTCACTTCTATTATGACTAATACTATGGCCACATGTATTATTGAGGGTGGGAGAGGTAAGGGGAGTTAATCTTGATTACAGAAGTAGTATTTGGTACAAAGAATGATTTTCACGAACTGCACCAAATAATTTTAAAAATAAATAGCAACTAATTAACTATTTGGACCATTTGATGTTGTATAAATCTTGAAACGAATAATTTATTGACATAAAACTCTTACCTACATACAAATGTTATTTCTTCAGGTTTGTTACTTTACAAGCTAAGGTTGAAATAATACAAAATTTTTTTCATCAAATCCCGAGACTAGAACTCTTTTCTTACCTCAGTGACTTGTTCATGAAATCTACAAATTTCACGTGATTCACATACCATATTAAACACTATCAACTACTCTCTTTTTATCACTTTTTTTTTCTTCTCATTTTCTATTTATCTTTCTCTTTTATTGTATTTTATTTTATAAACTATAAAGACACAAATGTAATTTTTCCTAGCATCTCTAGAAGTGAAATAAAATTAAAAAAAAAAACTAAAAACATGTTATGGGGAATCATGCATGTCACAAGGTAAAATTATATTTAACTTTTAATTTTATAACGTTAGTATTATATCTAACAATAAAAAAACAAATTGAAAATAATATCACCGATTTTAATATATGTAATTGTCATTAGTAATAATAAAAAATACGAACTAAAATTATTATGAAAGACATATCAAACTACAAGAGAGAGAGAACAAGTTTGAAATGAAAGGGAGTAAAAATTAGTTACCAGGAAGAAGGAAGAAGGAAGTTGCTGAAGAGTGTCTGTCTGCCGGAAGTGAAGAAGTGAGCAAATGGCATGCATTTTCACTTTATAAATGGGGAATGAGTATTGCTACATGAGGTTTGGCGCAACACACCTCACATGCGTACTAGCTTCCTGTGCAGCACCTACGCCCCTACCCTGCACCTATGCTGACTAAAAGTGGTTGCGCCACTGCATGAGTAGCAACTCATTGCGTAAAGTTTTTGGCATAACAAATTCATGCCACGTGTCAGCTCCCGGTTGAGTTGCGCCCCTGCCTTTGGTGCAATACAAATAAAAATAGACCCCCCCCCCGGTAAATAGTTTTAAAACAGTCCCCTTTTGGTAAATATTTTTTAAAATGACACCAAACTGGTACTTTTGCCTCATTTTTATTCTAAATTCATATATATATATATATATATATATAATAAAATTTATATTAGTTACATGTTCATAGGTCAAATCAACGGGTCAATGAAATTCATGATCCAACCCGTATATGAACGATTTTAATTGATTCTATTTGATTTTGATTTGGATCGATTTAAATCAATTCGAAAAGTAATCCTTACCCCTACCTATGAATACCCTTATATAAAACTATAGTGCTTTATATTTTATTTTATATCTTTTAGGATTTACAACTTCTACTTTAGTTTCAAATAAGTTTTAACATTTCTCTAAAACAAATATTAAGTTTTAACACTAAAAAAAAGAAAAATATGATGAAAAGTGCATTATCAACACTACTTTAAATAATTTAAGGTCTTCAAACATGACCGGTAGACGGTCGAGATTAAATTTTTAGAGATGTTTGAGATTTAAAAGAAAAGCATGTTTGGTTGTTTGGATATTGCCTTTAAAAATAATTCTCTTTTTTTCTAATATTAAAACATATATTGTCTTGATAGATCAGTTTTCTAGAAATTATCTTTCTATTTTTAATTTTTAGAAGTAAAAATGAAATACTTTCCATTGATTTACAACTACTCTGCTCTTGTACCTTGACCTTGGTACAAAATATCAATTGGAAATTGGAATATGTTTTGTACAAATAGACATGAGAATTAACAAGTTTTCGTTTTCATTTGACTCTTAAGTTGAATTCATTTATAATGCGGACACTATTTGGTATATTCCAATATGAGAGGTGCAAGAACACCGTTCTCAACGTGAACTGCATCCCGTTAAAACTGCATGCAAACGTGCTCAGGTTTCAGGAATGGAAATTGCTCCCCTGAAATTCAAAGCAATAATCCTCCGGACGTCACAGCTGATGTAGTTATGAACAAATGTGGTGGCTTTACATGACAAACCCCCAACCACCCACCATGCAGGGATCCAAGTTCAAAGAAACAGTCAGAATTCATTACATTGCAAAAATAAACTACCCAAATATCATCATCCATTCATTTCAGTGGGAAAAAGAGGATTACATAATGACCAACCTACCGCCTGTGGGTAAAGCTAAACTAAGTTC
This sequence comes from Glycine soja, assembly GCF_004193775.1. NCBI lineage: Eukaryota > Viridiplantae > Streptophyta > Magnoliopsida > Fabales > Fabaceae > Glycine > Glycine soja. The sequence goes on from NC_041004.1 coordinate 35,198,119, forward strand.
TCACAGGTGAGGTGAGTTCACCAACCACGGCCGCCAGAATTTCCAGATCCCCATCCGTTCCCTGATGCTGCTTTCTTGGGGGCAGATCCCCAGCCAGAGCTTCCTTGTTCACCATCACTTGGACCAGCACCACCACTCGCTTGTCCCCCCCAGCCACCATTGTCACTGTTACTAGCTCCACCTCCTCCCCCTCCCCAACCACTACTGCCTCCACCGCTTCCACCACCACCACCCCAACCACCAGGAAAAGCTTCCCTTCCAGGAGAATTCTGAACCTTGGCCCCTGGAAAATTGCTTAAACCATCATCCGAGTCCTTTGTATTATTAGAACCCCATCTGCCCCCATAACCAGAGTCCTGCCTTTCATTATTGGAGTTGTCTCCTCTATTGTTATAAGAACCTCGACCACGACCACGTCCACGCCCTCTTCCACCACCATATGGACGAGGCACTCCACTAGGATGTTCGTCCTGATTCCCATTGTTTCTGTATTCACCCCGTCCTGTAGAACAAAAGAAACACAGACATAAATTTTAGATAAAAAAGAATTGTTAGATCTTACTGGAAAAATGACAGGTGAAAACTAATTGGATAACATATGAAACAGAGACAAGGAGAACAGGAAACCAGTCAGCATTTTAAATGCAGAAGACTTGTGATCACTACAGATACATGAGCATGAAAGTGTGCATACTTAACAAGCAGCAGGTAGCTACCAGATGACATTCAAGGAAAAATAACTAAATAATAAATTCATTTAACCCAGCAAAGCTGCAAGAGCATACTGATTAGATAACCAGACATAAATAAATAGTCAGTTCAACACCCAACTAGTTCCAAGAATACATGAAAACTAAATATAGCTGAATTCAGAACCAAATCAATATACCTGTCCTGGAACCAGGTGTAGATGATCGATCCCCCCTATCATAAGAGTGACCTCTCCAGCCACCACCCTCACTGTTTGAGCCACCACCCCAGCCACTACCCACAGATGCCCCTGATGAGCCACCAGCTGCAGGGCTTCGCATTGGTACCATAGCAGCAACAGATCTAATGGAAGGGGCTGAATCATGCTGGGGATCATCAATATGTCTCTGAAAATATGCTACAAGCCTATCAATGTCCTCAAACATCTTTTTCCTAAACCTGAATCCTTTTGGGTAAAGCCCAATGTACTCATGGTGTGGATTTGTACTTCTTATATAAGTTAATATAAATGTGCCAGGATGTTCATGGGAGATGCCAAAACTATAGACTATGCGCATAGGATACTCAGCTTTCTCCATCCTCAAAAGTTCATCAACTTCTGCTTTTGTACCCTTTCGGAATTTGCGATAGTTTAACATTGACTTTAAGTGAGCCACCAAGGGATCAACATAGCGGTCCATAACCTAAGCAATAATCAGTAGGAAATAAGTCATATAGTCACAAGCAAAGCATCCAGAAAATTGGGGACAACTTACCTCATCTAAGTCCTCAAAAGTGTCCTCTCCAATTTTTAGTGTCTTCCCGATTCGGAGTAAGCTTGTTATGTCCTTGTGTTCCTTCCCACCTTCAACTATATCCTTATGGGCATATACTCCATCATTAATTTTAAGAGTTAAAGTAAGATATGAAGGTCCTCGTGAACTAGGACGGATAATACTTTCTCCAGGATCTTTGTCAGACAAGAACTGCATAAAGATAGAGGCAAAGCTAAGCTAGCACCATATCAATCATTAAATCTTTGCTACAGGAAAAATCAAATTAAGATTTTTTTTCATTTAATGATTACTTGCTCATAAGATGGTGCTTTATATATCAAATCCTACCAAATACAAGTTCATCACACTGAAAACCCACACAAATTTTAAGAACTTAGAATCTATGATCTCTAATCTCTAAGCACCAGAATTCAAGCAAGCAAAATTATTCATTATTTCAGTGAATATCATGGGCTTATTCTTCAAAACAAGAAGCAACCAATGAGCAATAGAATGAAATAAGGAAATATTACTATGAATCTACTTCAATTACATAAATCGTTTGGAAGTGATCACATCCAAACCAACTTTACCGGTACATACAACCAACACCAACTCAAACAATTTAAGTTTAGGAGTCAATCATCAGAAAAAAATTCTCATCAATAATTTAGTTCTAACTTCCAACTTCAAAGACATGTTGAGATGTGCATACACAGAAAACCAAGACAATTTCACAACTTTGGAAAATCCAATTATGATTCTAATAAAAGGCCAATAAAATACAAAATTTAACATAAAAATACTCAGCTACAAACCTCCATTGCTTCATCGGCAGTTATGTTCTGAAAGCGTGGATGAACAATCATCCTTGGCTTGAAATGCTTCTTTGCAAGCTCCTTTTCTTTCCGAGCTTTGTCTTGATCACTCTGAAAACAGCTCCGGTCCTCATGGTAATAAGGGTCAATATCACGGTTATTCTGTAACCGATTACTTCTCATTTCACTATCCTTACATACAAGGAAGACTTGATACCTATTCTTTTGAATTGACTTAATTTTACAAGTGAGCATGTCACCTTCATGTAGCCTATCAGACAATTCAATTACATCTCTCCAGTCATCTGTATAGTCTTCTTTCAAGAGGATTCCGGTCATTCCAGATTCAAGCCCACATATTGCTTTCTGGGCTTGCACTCTCCGAACTGTGACTTGAACGATTTTGCCTTCAGCAAGGGTCTCTTCAGTCTCACCTGAAATCATATAGAATTCCTCATCTTGACTTGGTTCTTCATATTGCTTACGCCAATCCTGAAAACCTTGAATCAATTCTCTTTTTATGTCATAGAAAGTTTGTATTTTGTTCTGACGTTTTTTCCCAGAAGCATATTCCTCAACATCAAGGTTTTTCAAATAACTAGGTCGGTCTCTCACATGCTCTATGGCCATCTCCAGTGCATCATCATCATCATTTGCATCACCTGTGCCATCTTCTTCATACACATCTTTGGCCAACTCTTGTGCAAGAATATAAGATTCAGGATGAATTCTTGTATCATCCAGCAAATCGATAAATTGGCTGCTGCTAGCAGCTAAACCACTTCGCCGGACACGCAAGAAACCAACCGCATTGACAAACACCTTTTTACCAAGTTTATGTTCAGTCAGAAAGTCCTTCCGAGTAAAAATTGCACCAGCTCTTACAAGGGATCTCTGTAAGGATGCAGCCTTCCGTGGACCAAGCCCAGAAATAAATTGTAATGGAGCAAATAACCATTCATGACTTATTGCTAAATTAATGTCTAAGCCAACCTGATTGGTCACATCTACCATAATCTGCTCAACCATTGCAAATTTATCATCTGGGTTGAGAAAACTCTCCAAAGGGCTCAGTTTCCATGACAATATTTCCTTTCTAGGTCCACATAATGTTGCAACCATTGCCAATGGGTTCTGGAGATAACGTCCAAGAGCAACTGCTCGCCTCACTATACCTATTAAAGTAAGAAAAGTGGAATCTTATACCTATCAATGCAAAAAAAAAAGGATGAATTATGGGATTCCTTAAAGAGAAGGAGCAGCAAAACAATATTACCTTGTTGTGAAGGAAGTTGTTCAGAGGAAATTCGAGAATTTTCATAAAGACGAGGAAGAGATTCATCTCCATAGACAATGCTGAGCCCATCCATTTCGTGCCCAACATCTCTAGGATTTTCCTCCACCATCTTAAAAATGACCTGATAAAAGTAGACCAAATCACAGATAAGACCCACCATATGACAACAACAAAAGCTTTTTCCCACTAGTGGAGAAAAATACATTAATCAAACTACTTATAGGATTCATATGCAAATAAATTAGAAAACTATGAACTAGTGATACCATTACTCAGGCAATTTATTACAGCTTAATTGTAATTATCATACATCATCAACTTACCCAGTAGGAGGTAAAGATGACCAACTCGAATAGTGTATTTAGGAAAATACGAGTATATTAGAAACAATTGAATCTACTAAGTGCACATTTGGTATGAGGGAGCAGAATGGGAATCAAAATAGGAATACAATCGAGAATTGATCCTTCCCACTTCCATGTATGGTTAGGTAACTGGAATTAAATGGGAATAAGAATTCCTTAAATTGCAGGGAAAGGTACTACATCATAAAAGTGATGAATCCTCCAGTCCATTTCACAACATACAGGCATAGACATAGAAACCAATATACAAACCTCGTATATATCTTCCTTCAAACGGGTGCAAGACAAGTTAACTGCTCCTAAAACAACAACATGCGGTTGGTGATCGGTCATAAACTTTAACACCCGTTCCTGGTCATTCTTCTTCCGTTGTTGGTCATTAACATTCTGGGACCTAAAAGTAAGTGACCCAGTGTAAAGAACATCAAGCACTTCACCCGATGAATCTAACATGACAAAAGTTGTTAGCGGCTTTCCAGGGCCCCAACAGCATGCCATAACCCGAGGAGCAGCCTCATCATCTGAGCCAAGATCATTTTCCTTCTGTTGGTAAGGTCCCACGGCAACCTTAGTCCATAAGGCCTTCCCATATTCCATAAGTAACCAATTCTTGGCTTTACTTGCCAGGACACCTCTTGCCTCTTTTTCCATTGAAGGTAAAAGGAATCGAAAAATGGCATCATGCAGTATCAACTTCCTCTGATCATTCCACAGCTGAGCAGATCTGCTAACACTGTCACTAATATAATATTCATTGAATTGGTCTATTAACTTATTAAGATACTGCTCAGGCAGTTTAATAGTAACTTGAATGAGTTTCTCCTCTTCTGCCTTGTGTATAAGGAGCCATTGCACATCTTCAAACTTAGACAAAGGCTTCTCCCGCAGCCACTTCACCCCAGCAAACTGATGGAAAGAATCTATTGTTGTATTTCCATCAGCAGTAGGACAAGTTGACACAACTGCATGGTCAAGAAAGTGGCTGCGAACATGTTTCCTAATGCTAGGCTCACAACTTATCTCAACAGCAGCCTGGAACAAAATAACAAACAAGATCAAACAATGGCAGCCTTACAATGATTAAGAACAAAGTTACAAATACATACCATGTGCCTGGCACATTTAAGTACTTCTTCAGGGGTATCATACATAGCACATGTAAAGTTAGAAGCCATCTCTTCTGGTGTTTCCTTTGGATCTTCCAACTCTTGCTACAGGGCATGGAAAACAAAACCTTTAGTATAGGGTCAAAACAAACAACAGTTCCAAATCTAAGCAAGCTTACCAGGTTAACTTCAGTTAGGCATAATCCAAGTTGCTCAGGACTACACCCAAACCTGCTTGCAACCTCCCAAAGACCAGCCTTACTGAAAGTGCTATACATTGACTTCCTTTTTGGCCTCTTGTATTGTCCTTCATCAACACCAGCTTCGCCTGGTGGGAAATGCAAGTTGAACTTGGAGTCAACATCATCAACCTCCCTCTCAGATCCTGCTTCCTTCAGCGATCTCATAACTGATTCAAACAATTGACGATTCAAGTTTAGTCTTGTTTCATCATACACACGACGGGACTCTTCTTCAAACCGTTTATTATAGTATGACTGGAGGGCACTCTTCCGCTTCTGAAGAAGCAACCACTTCTTGTCCAAGTCCTGAAGAGCCCAAAGTACCTAAACAATGCACAATGAATCCATTTGCAGAATTTTAACTACATCATCAATAATCAATAATAAGCATAATAGTAGCAAATGATACCAAAATCAATGTTCACAGACCTTGTGCCATTTCAGAGTAGGTGTCTTGTCATTCTTATCCCAATTATCATCACCAGCTTCAGGGTGCTCTAGGTCTTTTAATAGGCTTAAGCAGTCCTCCTTCCGATACATAGCAATAAAAGGAATCTAGAAGACAAAATTTTTCACATTAGGAAAATGAAGAAAAAACTAACAATAGATTCAAAAACTCATGGATAAAATAATACTGACATCTAACTTTTGCACATGATGCAGTTCCAAAAATCTGATAATATCATCCTTGTCAACTGGTAGGTCATCCTCTTCATTATTCTGGGAGTTTGAAATCTTCTTGGGAATCCAAGGAATTGTTCCATTTTTAAGTTGCTTACAAATCCATTGACTCTCTTCATCTATACTACTTGCATCCACCGGAGGAGTACCAGTACTTTCATCAGATACCTACAAAATAATAAAAATAAAAACAGTTCATTATACAAGAGAGCACTTCAAAAATCAGTAAATTTTGATCTATGTCCACAGAGATCTCAGAAGACCTGCATTCTCTCAGGAATATCAAGCTCCCTAATCCAGTCATCCTTCTCTGTCATATATTTCTCAGAAAGAACAATAGGCTCAAATTCATCTTCAAGTCTAGTCTCTCTAAATTCACTCATTTCTAGATTTTTCTGGCGATTCAGAATCAACTCATCTGGATCACCAAATAATTCTTGAGCTTCTTGTAGAGCTGAAGAAGAGACTCCAGGAGCCTGCCTAGTTTTCTTTTTCTTCAGCTTCCTCTGCCTATATAGAATTGAAGTAACAGATCCTTAGATGAAATTAAACTTTAACAATAAAAATTAAAAAAAAATAAATTAAAATACCTCATAGGAGCCCCATTCTCATCAACTTCTTCTTCATCCACAATGAAGTCAGCCATTTCATCATCTTCTCCAATGTCAGCATCCTCTTCCTCTTCTCCTTGCTCCTCCTCTTCAGCAATGTCTTCAAGTGGAGCTCCTGTAATACATGGAAGGTATGGTAAGCAAGTGCTTGGATATTGTTGCATGTATGAGCATAAATTACTTTACTTTTGGCATACAAAATGGCATTCCACATGAGACAGTTAGAGTTCATTAGCCGGACTAAAATGCCAAAAACCTACATTGACAACCCAGAATCCATGAGGACTGAAATATTTTTCATATCTTTTACATAGAATGCAATACTTTGTCCTCATTAGCATCAAAGGAAAAATTCAAAATAACATAAATGCTATTTTAGTAATTTCACTTTCAAAAATCATTTTACACTATTCCAAGTAAACTCTTTCTTACAAAATTGTTCTTCAGTGAATATCTCCAACCTCAGAATTCATTTATCCAAAAGTGATATATCTGTAATTCATTCAGTGTGAAAAGTAATTTTCCCGCAGCAACCAAGTACTGCCAATGAAAAACAAAAAAAATAGACCACCACAAATGGAGTATACCTTCATCATCACCAAATAAACTGCGTTTAAGCTTCTCCTCAGCAGTTCGCCCAGCTTTACCACTTCCAACAAGCTCCTCCTCATCAGACAGCCCAGAGGGCTCCTCCTCAATATCCCTCCTGCCTTTTTTCAGCCGCTTGAACTTTTTGCTCTCCTTATGAATTACAAAAAATTATTGTCAATAAATTTGTATGTATAGCATGGAGCATGGTATTTATCCACTAAAAGTCAACATTAATAATGAGAAATTGAAACATATATACGAAAAATTCAAAACCTTCCGACGATGGATATTGATATTATTGTCCTCCAGCAATTCATAATCATCTTCATCAAGGACATACTCCTCCCTAAAACAGTGAGATTAATTTGTCAAATATGAATGTCAATATCATTAATGTTTAAAATTTCAACCAAGTACAGACAAAAGCACGCAATCAAATTTTTTTCAATCCAATGTCTATCTCCCTCCAAAGGGACACATAATGAAGGGGTACCGGATAAAAAAGCAAGGGCAGCAGAAGCCAGTCCATGCGCATTGTTGAACTTTTAAAAAAATAGAAGACAAATTTATATGTAATTATGTCATTCAAAAAACTTGTAAATAATTTTAAGGGAAAAACCTATCAGCTACTTGATGCAAGAGTGATAATCATATACACATATATCTAAAATAATAAAAAATATATATTATCAAACATTGTGCTTTCTTCTCTAAACATATAAGCTCATCAACTTCAACCACAAGCAGATGTAAAAAAAAAAAAATACATAAGCGATAAAAACTGACTTTTTCTTCCTCTTTTTCTTCTTCGGTCGCTCCTCATCACTTTCTGCTCTCTCTTCTTCTTCATCCTGCTCCTCTTCGTCCTCAATGTCGTCCACTATAAACCCATCATTTTCGTATTCATCCTGCCCTTCTGAAGTGACGAGGGAAAGAAAAAGAGTATCAGAAACAACAAAAATAAGACATTATTAGCTCCAGAAAATCAGACACCATCCGAAAGATCACATTCATATAAGCAAAAACAAAATGAAAAAATAAAAAACAAAACAAAAAAAGAGCAAAATGATAAACTCTAAACTGACAATCACATTGCATTTACCAAAGGCAACATCCCTTACCCCTCCCCCATCAAACAGAACATCAAAACCCTAATTTCAAGGTCGAAACACTAATGTTCTACCAAACCCAACACCGCCACCGCCACTGAAGAAATTAGCATGCGAATAAAAACTGAAAAATAAAACAAAAAATAGCATTCACGAAGCGCGTAGTTCAGATATTTCGACCGAATCAAAAGTTCATACCCTCTTCTTCGTCCTCGTCTTCGTTGTCCTCGCGACCCTCTTCCAATTCGTCACCGTCGACGGGTTCCCTCTCTTCCTCGTCGAGTTCGACGTCGTCTGCGCGCATTGAAGAGCCACAGAAACCGAAAATGAGAGAAACTTCGAAGGGGAAAAGAAAATGCAAATGGAAATTTTGGAGTTTCTAGGGTTCACCTTCTTCATCCGAGATTACGCCTTTGGCCATGATTGAAGAGCTACGAAACACAGCGAATTAGCAAGAACGACAGAGAAAGCGAAACCGAACCGAAACGAAACGAAACGAAACGAAACGCAGGTGCTGTCGAATGCGAATCAGAAGAAGCGAAGGGAGAGTAGAGTTTGTAGAGGGGAAGGATAGCCCAAGTGATGTTGTGCATTTATATTTGTTTATTTTGTTTATAATTAGGAGTGTGTTTGTAAATTTGTTAAGTGGATTGAAAATTTAATTATTCTAAAAAATGCAATGTGGGAACATGATGTTTTTCTCTTACACGAGTTTTGAAAAATTATTTTCAAGTATTATTCTAATAATTTATTGTGTTTTTTTTTTACAAAATGTAATGATTAATTGTTGAAGAAATATTTTTGGAAAATAACAATATCATATCTGACTTTATTTTCATTTTCAAAAAAGGTAATATATATATCCATGTGAGAAATCATTTTTTAACATAATTATAATTTTATTCTAATCACTTTATATTTCTAAAAATTATAAAATCTAAGTAAACATATTTTTATTCTAGAATAAAAAAATATATTTTTATTCTGAGAAAAAGCTAAACATATTTTTGAATTTATTCAAAATAATTTTTTTATTATAATAGCTTTAAAAATGTAAAATTATATTTTAAATAAATAGCCTTTGATATTTATATTTTGTAGTTGTTGGTTGCCACCAATTTCAATATATACTAACTATTTTGTGTTAGTAAATTATAGGAATTAAAAGTATGTTTAAGCAAATATTTTTAAGTTTTCTTCAAAAGTTATAAACAATAGATAACTATTTCTTTAAAGGTAAATAAAATAAGCATATACTACAATTTGTTATTAACTTGTAAGCCTAATTTATGTAACTGTTAACCGAATAAGTCATTGGTAATTTGAAAATCTTCTACATGTTTAGAGAAAAAAATCTAAAAGTTAGTTACTTATTTTTTTAAAAAAAAATCTTTAAAATAAAATACACTAAGCATACACTTGCTTTCAAGTTTTAGTATGACTCAACTTATATTATCAAGTTTTCTTACATAACATTTTTGTAATGAAAAACTAAAAAAAAGCATTTTTTAAATAAGATTCGAATCAAAATTTCAAGGTCAAATTAATTTGTTGGTCCATGAATTATTTAACAATCTTTAATTAAATCCTTAAATATTTATTTTAAATTGGGTTCCAGAATTTGTATTTTTAAATTTTTTGCTTGGTAATTTAAGGTTTCTAATTTGAGGTGATTTTTTTTATTTGTCTAGTTATACAATATGGCATTCATATTTCAGAGAAGAAACATTCATTATGGTGTTACATGGCATGGGGAAGTTGAAATTTGGGTCATTATTGCACTATGTTGATTGTAAAATAGACAATTTCCATGATTAAGACATTGAAAAATGGTATTTTTTGAAGTGTCTAATTTATTTGAGGAGTTAGTATACAAATGTAAGGACATGGTTTAAACTTGAAATGAAATTTTTGTCCCTTAAATTCTTAAACACTCTGTATTGAATGGTAAATAGATAAAATTTGGAGTTAAATGGTCCCTCAACTATTTCATATTTTGGTTTTTAGTCCTTCCTAAAATGGTTGTCCATATTTAGTCCCTTGTTTTTTTTGTATTACTCAAAATTAATTATGTGAGGTTGAATTTTTGCTTTCCCCATTTTAGGCCCCTTAAGAATTAATTTTGAGCAATAAAAATACATTAGGGACTAAAAATGGACAATTTTTTTAAAGGGACTAAAATTAGTCATTTGAAATTCGACAAGGACTAAAAATAGACACAAATTTTAAAAAAAGACTAAAAAACAAAATTTTAAATAGTTGATGGACCTAAAACTTATTTAACCCTAAAGTTTGTAAATAATGATGGAAAAAGAGTAATGGTTAGGTGTATGCAACAAAGGCTTCTAAGGCTTACTGTAGACCATTCAAAGGTGTAGATGGATGTCATCTTAAGAAAAAGTATAAAGAATAACTATTGATAGTAGTGAAGTGAGATGATGATGATCAATATTTTCCTTTAGCTTGGGTTGTTGTGAAGACAAAAATAAAGAAAATTAGTATGTAATTTTTCAATATCTTACTTGAAGACATTGAGAATATAAGAATAAATAGTTGTGTCTTTATTTTAGACTAACAAATGATGAATTGATAAATTACATTATTTTATATTATGTTTGATTTATGACAATCAGTGTTTGAGCGTTTACAGTGAACTTTTTGTACTCGTGTTATTAATAAATGTTGATTCTAACATTTGATGAGATCTTGAAAGTTGTTGATCACATATTTTATGTAAGACATTTATTTAGTAATTTCAAGCATAATTTTGGTGATGATACATTGTTAAAGGATTTGATGATGAGAAATGCTAAGACTATTTGGAGGCATGGAATGATCAAATGCACCAAATCAAGCACAATATCATTAATGCATACAATCAATTATATGTGATTCTAGCTCAATCCTATAAGCACATATCTAGTTTCCATCCAAAATGTGATGTTATGAAAATAACTTATTTGAAGCATTTAATAACATGTTATTAATATGTTGTCTATTTGCAAAAACTAAAATCAAAAGTTAAATTTGCAAGGTATAATAAGTATATAACAACATAAGTAAATTATTGATGAGAGTGAATTTGATTGATGATTGAAGTCTTTTGTAATATTTCATTTAGAGTCAAAAGCTAAGCTAAAGGAGAAACTATTGTATGGACATTGCCCTAAAATTTAAGTGTTGGGTACATTCAATAAAAAAAGTGACACCTCATTAAAATATTATAAAATAGTATAAAAGTTAAAACAAAAACATAACGCTTCATCCTTTTTCTTAACAAGTTAACATCTTCTCCTTCGATCCTATTTCACACTAAGTTTCACTCCATTCACATTATCAGTCTTGCAAATCGCTACTAAGTTGTTGTTGACTTCCTCAAACTAAATTTCTCTTCTTTACTCTCACATTACCATCACACTCACTTTTAGTTTTCGATTTTCAACTAGTTTAACCAAGTTCTTTCTCATTTTTACCTAGATCTTATTTTGCTTCAAGTTATTCACTTTTTCATTTCTTCACAAGTTTACTAAGCAAATAATAAAGCTTTTAACTTTAAGCTCTACTTTATTTCTAAGGACACTTGCAGAGGTTTTAATCTTGATGTTATACACACTCTCGTAAGCAAATTGTATCCTTTTGATTTTAGTGAACAAAAAAAATACTTTGAGATTTTAATTTTAACATTTTATTGTTTATGCTCCTGGTTAGTTTAGATTTGAAGAACTTATCCATGTGGTTAAGTTGTGTCAATATTTGTCAAGAACAAATAAGTTAAAATACATTTAACTTAATTGATCAATTCATTATTGTTATCTTAACTCTTTTAGTTTTTATAATTACCAAAAAAATCATTTTTTCAACAATGAAGATCATCAAAACAAAATTGCATAATTTAATGGAAGATGAGTTTCTTATAAACAATATGACTATTTGCATCGGAAAATAAATACCTACAAAACTTTAGTTTTTATTTGATTATTAATGAGTTCAAGTAGTTAAATGAGCAAGTGAATAATACTTCAAATGCATGTGATTGTTGTATTACAAAGTGTATACTTACTTTTGTATTAGTGATACCGATAATCTATTTAAACATAATATTTTGATTTTCTAAAAATAATTTATCAAGTTTTATCATTGATTTCACACATAACATGTCATTTTATATGTTTCATAAAAATTTATCATGTAAAAACTCATAATACTAGTAAATAAATCATAAAGTATATTACAAGCAATTGCTTTAAATAACCTAACAATGTGTTTAATAACATAAACACCCATAATAATAAACAAATTTATACCTTTGTCATCTACTATTAGTGTTTGCATTGACTTTACAAGAACAAAGTTAGATTTAATAATTTTGTATGACATCAATTCATCTTAAACTACTTTTATATTTATTCATTTCCAAGAGTTTTTTTAGAGGTTAATAAAATCATTTAACATACCATGTTGGAAAAAAAAGGTTTGAGTTCGACAAGAACCAAAGATACCTTAGATTTTGGTTATATAAGTTTTAAAACTTTTACCTTAATTAAGTATACTTTTTTAGTTTCTTTTTCTTTTTATAGAGTTTTCATAAAAGACTCTAAAATAAGAGGGAAGTCAAAACCTACATTTGAAATGCGAATAAAACATGAGCTTTAGGATTGAGAAAGGAACAACCTCTTTTAAAATCATGTTTAACTTGATATCTAATTGGGAAATCAATAAAAAAATTATTTTCAATCACTTTAGATAATACTTCTGCCAATTAAAAGTATGCAAGATATTCTTAAAGTTCATTTAATTTACAAAACAGTTTGTTGTGTAGTGGTAAGTTTTTCATATTTGATGTGGTGTTCATATACTCAATTTGATTGTTCAAGAGGGTTTAAAAGAGTCTCGTCATGCACTTCATAGAATTAGAAAAAGTGTTAAGTATGTTAAAGGATCAAATGATTAAATTCAAAGATTGTATGCAAGAAATAGGCATTGAAAGTAGTGTTGGTTTAAGATTGGACATGCCAACTAAATGGAATTCAACATATTTAATGCTTGAAAGTGCACTTAAGTATGAGAAAGCATTTGATATTCTTAGGGTAACAAATGACAATGATCATAATTGCCCGTCAAATGAAGAATAGAGGAGGGAAAAAAAATTGTGACACTTCTTAGAACCATTTTTTGAGACCACAAACTTAATATTAGGTTCTTCTTACCCAACCTGAAACAGATAGTTTTTGCAAGTATGAAAGATTGAACGCATGATAAAAAAAACTTGTTAAATGAGGATGAGGTAATAAAGAAAGTGTGTGCAAAGATGAAAAACAAACTTAGCAAGTATTAGAAGGAATATAATGATGTATTGTCTTTTGGAACTATTCTCGACTCATGTTTCAAACTTAAGTTTTTATTTTTTTGTTACACAAAATTTGATAAGTCAACCTCTAAGAATAATATTGGAGATGTGAATAAAAAGTTTGAGAAACTTTATGAAGAATATGTAATTAATTTTAATGATCAAAGTGTTTCTCAATCTCAATCATATGGTGATTCTAGTATGTTAGGTAAGTGAAGGAGAAAAAAAAAAGATGTCAAAATTATTCAAGGTACTTTTTTAATTGCATAGTCATTAGTTTCATATTTTCATTCATGTTTTGTTACGGAGCATAATAAAATATTTTTTGCAGGAATTTAAAAAGTTTCAAAATGAGCCTAAATCTAAATTTGGAAAAAGTGAATTGGATGTTTATTTGGAAGAGAAAACATTTAATTATGATGACTATTACGATTTAGATGCGCTAGGTCATTGGAAGACTAGTAAAAACATATTTCTCACACTTGCAACCATAATAAGAGATATATTAAGTATCCCAATAACTATAGTAGCAACAAAATCAACTTTTGATATTGGTGGATGCGTTCTTACCAAATACTGAAGTTCCACCCTTCCTGAGACTAATAAGATGTTAATTTGCATTAGGAATTGATTGCACGGTTTTGAAGAATTTCCTAATTGTAATAATTTATTACTATATTTACTATTAGTTTATTATCTTAAGATTTATTGCTTAATTTTTTCTCAATTTATATAAGATGAAGAAAGTGTTTGTCTTGGAATAGAAAAGCTAAATTTGAATGAAGTACACGGCATGTACTAATGTACAATATTTTGGTAACGTTTGTCTTATTTATTTTGCAATGTGAACCAAATTTAGTGCATTTAGCATTGGATATGGAAATGATGCAAAAATGCTATTTACTTGAAAGCCACTTATTTAGTGACTGAAATTCCTTTTGTTTTCATCATAAAGACCTTTTCTTTCTTTGTCATTTTTCATATTTATGGTCAAAATGTGATTCCTAAATTGCATTTAATATAAAGACCTCTTCTTCCTTTGTCATTTGTCATATTTTAAATTTATTTAAATTATATCAATCCTTGTTAGCATTTATTCATAATCTTTCCCTCTTCAAATTAGTTGCATGATTGGATTTATTTTGTTACATAAATACTAGTGGATGGAGTAATGAGCTATGATTAAGAGAATCTTCTCATAACTTATGCAATTGACTACTTTCTTCAAGGATATTTGGGAAATTCAACATCTTAAGCTTTATCGAAATCCATGTGATTTCCTCCACATCTTGTGATGTTGCAATTAATATTTCAAATGAAATAGTTGGAAACCAAGAATGCAAATACTAGACAAAACTTCGATTAGGTTTTTATTTTAGGAGTGAAACTAGATTCCAGATTAGTAGATTATACACGTTTTGTTTAATGATCAATTAATTTTTTTTCATATTTCACTTTGTTTCATTTGTAGTTGTGATTTGTATCATACTTTGATTAGAGGTTCTTAGAATTCAATGCATTATTATTCTAGTAGCAAAGCAATTTGATACTAACGCAGGAAAAGAATTCATTGTTTTTATTGCTGCACATTCATTTGGTACAATTTAACATGATTCATATAATAGTGGACTGACCCTAAGCCGTATGCGTCATTTATATATGAGATCCATTTTGTCCTAACCCACATGGGCTAGGGCCAAATGGGCTAGGGTTGACCTATTTGATGACTTTACATAACATGCTATTTTATATGTTTCATGAAAATTTATCATGTACAAGTTCCATATTACTAGTAAATAAATAATAAATTATATTACAAGAAATTTCTTTAAATAACCAAAAATTGAGTTTAATAACATAAACACTCTTAATACTAAACAAACGTTTACCTTTATAATCTATTACTATAGTGTTTGCATTGACTTTACATGAACAAAGTTAGATTTAATAGTTTTATATGACATCAATTCACCTTAAACCATTTTATATTGATTTATTTCCAAGAGTTTTTTTTTGGAGATTGATAAAATCATTTAACGTACCATGTTGAAAACAAAGGTTTGAGTCCGACAAGAACCATAGATACTTTAGATTTTTGTTATATAAGTTTTGAAACACTCACCGTAATTAAGTCTAGTTTTTTAGTTTCTTTTTTTTATAGAGAATTTTCAAAAGAAACTCTAAAATAAGAGAGAAGTCAATGCCTACACTTGAAATGTAAAGAAGCCATGAGCTTTTGGATTAAGAAAGGAACAACTTCTTTCATATGTTTAACTTGATATCTAATTTGTTGTTTAATTTCCTTTTTTACTTTTTTCCCCATGAAATATCTCATCCCCTTTATTTTTTTTTCTTGTAAAAATAGTCATAGATATCTCATTCCTATATTTTTGTAGCAACCAAACAATATTACGATTTAAATTAAGTAATAGACTTCTAAAAAATACATATATCTAAGTAGGGTTTCAACTCTAATTAGGTAATTTATTTTTGGTTCAAAGGGTGTTATCTCAAAGAGTGTTGTGTACCCCATTCTTGTTTGTCTAGATATTTCAGATTTATAAATATTAGTTAGTTACTGATAATCAAGTGTGTAGAATATTGATCATCCAAAACTTATCATCCCAAATGTTTTTGATTGACATATTCACTAGTCAAAATGCTTATGATTTTTCACACTGAATAATTTGGCATTTTGAAACAACATTCAAAGTTATTAGAATTATGTTTATATTTTGGGTAGAATGTCTTGTTCTAATAACATTTTTTCTGTTTAAGAGTTTGAATTTTAGACTTTATTTAAGAAATTCAAACTTAGTTTTATTTGAATCAACATAATGTTGGTGTTTAACCATAACTCAATTTTGTTAGAAATGTTTGTTAATTTTGTTATTATATTTTTTGATACATGCAAAAAGAACAAATGAAAGCAATATAACTATCTAAAAACTATAACACCCATAGCATTGCACAAGTAGATCGAACTAAGTGCAAGAGGGCACAACATCTAGAACAACAAATGTTGATTGGAAGATGCACCCATCTTAGCCAACTAGTTAACCACTTTATTACCTTTCTTGTTGGTATGCTTGAAGATAACCTCCCACACCAACAATTTGACCTACCTAATCTTATTAATAATTGCTTGATAGGGATGAAAATGAAGATTATCCATAAACACCATATCAAGAGCCATCATATCATCAAATTCACAAATGATCTTCCTATAGCCTTTTGATCTTGTTATATTAGTTTCTATTTGTACTATTAGCGTGTCATAAAAATTTATGATATAAAGTTTTTTTTAAAAAAAAAATCACCACAACAATTTTAAAATACTTAAGTGAAGGTACTTCAAAATAGTTTCAGATTGTTTAGGAATCTAAGCTTAGGGTAGTTTATAAACATCATTCTCTCTTAACCTATTGGTGCATCTTTTAAGGACAAAATCATGAGGCTCAGACAAACACCAAAGTGGATAATACCTCAGATGCGGTGACCCTAACAATAGCGAACTTTAGATCGAACATTAGCACTATAAGGAAAGCCTAAGCTACAAACTTGTATATGTCTTTTTTCAAGTATTGGAGATCCCATGTCAACTAGTGATGCAACATAGTATATAAGTGTGGTGAAAATCTCATCTTACAAGTTGGTTTTATAGAATTGAGTTAGAACTAAACACATATTCTGAAATGGTATTAGAGCTTATCCTAGCGATTTCTGTTAGGCCTATCCTGCCACTCGCTGATGTCCAATCTTACAAACTTCATGCTCAAGATATCTAGTCCTCAACATGAAGAGGGTGTGTTGGAGATCTTATATCGACTAGTGATGATGACAAAATAGTTTATATAAGTGAAAAATAAACCTTATCTTACAAACCAATTTTGTAGGGTTGGGTTAGGCTCAAACCAACATTAACTTTAGGTTGAAACATTGGTCCTATAAGGAGAACCTATGTGATGGAGACCTAGCTAAGAAGCTTCATTGGAAGAGAATAAATTAGACATATTTTGTATTTGTGTTTTTGTTAGGCCTTGTCATTTGTATTGAGCTTAAACCGCTTTCATTAGTTTGTTTGACTTTTAATTTTTTAGCTTATGTTTGGGCCTTTAATAATAAGCGTTGGTAATTATTAAGTCTATAATGTAATAGGGCAAATGTTGATATTGTAATTAGTTTTGTAATGAAGATTTGTGAGATAAAATTCTCTCTTGTTCTTAGGAACACCCTTGTCTCTTATATTTAAAATTTTTAATTCAAAATAGTGAATTTTCATCTCAACTTATCAATTCATCTAAACTGTGATATTATTTTATCATTTATGATCTTAATCCATTTTTTTTGCTTTTATTTTTTATACTTTCTTAGAAAATTAGCTAAAGAAATTCAAGTATGAGAGGCTGAATTTATGATCCTTAGAGCCAGAAACTTGCATATACCTTTCTAAATATTGAATACTTTGCCTACCAAACAAAAAAAAACCTTTCTAAGTATTGGATGTATATAATTTCCTGCATAATTCATCAAAATTCATCACTTCGTCAAAGTTTAATATCTTGTTATAATGAAAATTATGAGATTTTTAATGAGTTAAAAAAAATTATAAAAAAATGAGTTAAAAATCTTCCATGTTTTTAGTTCCAACAATTTATTTGAGATATAACTAAACACCTTTGCAAAGTACCACTTATGGCATAAAAAAATAAAACTAATAAACGCAAATAAATATATATTAAAACAAACGAATATTTATTTTTATATAATTTCATTAATGTGCAGTGTGTTAAATTATCTTTGAAAGAGAAAATGACGCATAATTTCATATATATGTTTTAGTAATCAAGTAAATGATCAACTTGATCCTGACTTTATATTTCACTGTATTTTAGTTCATAAAATTAAGCAAAATTCAAATAAGTTCACGTCATATATATGTGCGTGTAAAAATTGAACTTGGATTCTCTACTGCCATACTGTCTCTACAATAAAAATACTAGCCATTTGATTTATATTTGACGGTGATAAGTTTTATATATATATATATATATATATATATATATATTTTTTTTTTTTTTCCTTTTCTTTTCTTCAATCGATTATAACGGTATATATTTGGCTATAGCCTATAGGGCGGCACCTGTGTAGAGGATCCAAACACCTAAAAGTTTTTATAATATCAACATTTTAAAAATAGTTATTATCAAAGTAAAAAATTATAAGTAATATTTTGTGATTAAGATCAAATATGTATATAAAAAAAGAGAAAAAAATGAAAACATTATGTGTAAACTAACACTTAAAGAACATTTATTTCACATAATCTTCATAATTCATGTAAATATAAAGAAAAAAATATTTTTATGTTATTTACATTTAAAAATATTTTCGAATATTATTATTTTTAACCATATTTTATATATTTATATTTCTATTAGGAGAAAATTAGAAAATGACATTCTTATGAAACTATGAAAATTTATCGTATAATACACATAATTTTATTTTTTATTTAAATTACTTTAAATTTTAAAAACTATTTCAAAGAATACTAAAACGTAACTAAAGATTAGAAAATTGTGAGAAACAAAAGTTCTCTTATAAATAATTTTCTTTGAAAAGTTTTCATTTTCCACCGTTAATTCCAGAAGTCAATTACACCACGAGGATTGAGGAGCTTCCAGCTGCTGAAATACACATGAGTGTCAGCCATAGCCTTCCGTGGAACTGTGATAGCAACATCCTTGCTCACACCCATATCAGGAAAAGAAGAAAATATCACATTATTCTCTCTCTCTCTCTCTCTCACACACACACACACACTACGTATGAAATCCCCGTAGCCAGAATCGTCTCCCTTCCAACCAGACAACAAACGCCACCCTCACACTCTCAATTATTCTCACATTTTGATTTGTTTATATATTATTCCCTTTTCAAGACTCTCAATATCATATCTTCTACTTGAAGCAAAGGTGAGTTGAATTACTCTCTCTCTCTCTCTCTCTCCATCCATCTTCGTTTTCACACAAAATATTAGATTTTTGTTCAATGGGTATGCCGTGTTCGATTTGAAATCCAGGATATTAACATTTTTATGAACAAATTGTCAGAAATTGAAGCATTTCCTAAGAAAAAGAATGTTTTTTGTTTTGTTTTGATAAGCATAAGAAAAAAAAATGTTACTTGAGTTTTGCTTAATCATTTCCTTTTCTTGCTGGTGTGAGTTCCAGAGAATGCGAGCTTAGTGCCTAGAGCTTTGTAACTTTGATACTTTCAAAGTTTCAATATATTGTGGATTAGTCTGATCTTTCATCAGCGCTGATAATTGCACTTTTTTTGTTATCAAGTCTCTATTTTTGGCCAGAAATTAAGTGTTTTTTGCTCTGTCAGTTTCCTTCTTGGAAGATATGGTGAATCCAGGATTGTTTTCTGCGAATAAGTCTGTGAATTCGGTGAAAGTAAGCTTTCGGATACCGTATTTTACCCAATGGGGTCAGACCTTGTTGGTGTGTGGCTCTGTTCCAGTGCTTGGTTCATGGAATGTGAAGAAGGGTGTGCTGCTCAGGCCCATTCATCAAGGGGCTGAGCTCATCTGGGGTGGAAGCATCACTGTGCCAAAAGGGTTCCGATGCCAGTACAGCTATTATGTTGTAGATGATAACAAGAATGTGCTGAGATGGGAGATGGGGAAGAAGCATGAATTGGTACTCCCTGAAGGAATTCGGAGTGGCCACGAGATTGAGTTCCGTGATCTTTGGCAGGTGCTGCCCTTTCTCTCATTCCACTTTCTGGTGTCTCTCTTTTGAGTAATTCTTTCTAATATTGCTTTCTGTTTCTTCTGTGGAGATATGTCCTAGTTTTAGTGCCATTCCTGATAAATTTAGATTCATTTTGTTAATGATGTTACACTGTGTGTTCTTTACTAGGCAGCTGTAAGAATGAAAGTTATATTCTTAACAAAAATTATATTGAGCTCATGAAGATGTTTTTCTTGTTTTCCTCTTGGGTTTAGTAGTCTGATATTTCTCAGTTGCCGATATAGTAAAATAATTCACAGATTAGCTCTTGTTCCTGATCATTTTGCTCAGAGTCTTGCTAAAATATTTCACTTGGGGCAGTCTCTCGAAGTTGCCCACGTGGAAATTACTTCTAGAAGTTGAATATAATCTCATTCATTATATAATTCGATCAATTTTAGTCAGAATAAAAGTATTAGTTTTCAAAACTATATTCTGAAGATCTTTCCTTATTTTATTGTCAAGTCCAGACTGGCTCAGATGCACTCCCTTTCAGAAGTGCTTTCAAAGATGTAATTTTTCGGCAATGCTGGGATTTGAGTGACACAACCGTAGGAGTAAACCACATTAATATTGAACCGGAAGGTATATTTTTTCAAATTCAATTTTTAATCTCTTATTGGGACTTATGGCTTCTGTATATGTGCAGAGTGTTGGTTTACTATTTTGCTGATAACTCCATTTTGATTTCGGATGACTAGGAGAAGCTATCTTGGTCCAATTCAAAATATCCTGCCCAAATATTGAGAAAGACACATCAGTAAGACCTTTTTATCCCAAATGACTAGTGTTGTTTATCTGTATGCACTGTGAATTCAATAAAACATGGATATGTTTAGTATGATACATCTAGGATTTGTGATTAAAAGGTTTCCACTTATCTTGGATTAGTGACCTTTCTTGAGCTTTTGCAGATATATGTCATTGGTAGCAATACAAAGTTGGGGCAGTGGAAAGTTGAAAATGGACTAAAACTCAGCTATTTTGGTGAATCTGTCTGGAAAAGTGAATGCGTGATGCAAAGGAGTGATTTCCCCATAAAATATCCATTTTTGGACTTTTCATCATGAACTATATGATGAAATTGTGGTGTTATTAGTTTCATATGTTATTACCAGTACTCTCATCAAGCTTTATATTCTTCCTTAACAATAATTGCACATATAGATATGGCAAATATGACAGGTGTGGAAACTTTTCTATAGAGAGTGGTCCAAATCGAGAAGTCTCTACTAACTCCTCAAGGAGTGAGGCAAAATATATTTTTCTTTCAGATGGCATGATGCGGGTAAGTTGCTGAAATTACATTATCAGTGTATTGTGTTTTTTATTTTTGAGTATTACAGTTCTAAGTTGTTGGTTTTCTTTGCTAGGAAATACCTTGGCGTGGTGCTGGCGTAGCAATCCCAATGTTTTCTATTAGGTCGGAATCTGATCTGGGTGTTGGAGAGTTTCTTGACCTTAAGTTGCTAGTTGACTGGGCTGTAGCAACTGGTTTCCATTTAGTTCAACTTTTACCAATCAATGATACATCTGTGCATGGGATGTGGTGGGATTCTTATCCATACAGGTATGACAGCTTCAAAATCATTGTAGACATCAGATAAATATGTAGATACTTTGTAAATCTCTTAATACTTGTCAAGTTGTCACTATGCAAACATGTTTTTTACTATTACTATAAATTAAATAAATTGAAGATATTAGAAACTGATAAAACTTGGTCTTCAATAAAAGAAATAATGGAGACTACTTAATTAAGAGTTAACTCAATTTAATACAGTGAAATAAACAAGAAAACGCCAGAAAAAAAAAGAAAAAGAAAACTCCTGCTCTCAAATGGAAAGGGTAATCCCAAATACCCCCTATGCTCTCAATGACTGCCTTCCCCACTCTTTTTCTCCCTTTTCTATTTATCCCATCTTATGGTAGTAACACCGCATCATTCTCCTCTCCACCTATCACACCGGTTGTCCTCCTCTCTTCTACACTCAGTCCACTCTTCTCTTTCTGCCCATTCACCTCAGTTGAGGGCAACCCATGTTGTTTCTTCCTTCTACAGTTCTACCATAGACTTGGGGTACCAGTACATCAGAAACATAGGCCAAAAAAGAAACACTTAAGATGTAGGAAATTGAATTTTACAAAATTTGTTTGAAGTTGCTAAAAGTCTCATCTTTGATCTTCTTACGACTTTGAGGTGGCATATATTTGATTTCCCAAGTTTGAAATTTCCATTTTGATTTAGAACTATCTCAAACTTTTATTTAGATAAGATACAAACTGCATGCAGCAAATTGAACTAAGTCTCTGACATTAATTTTTTCACACATGATGAAAATAAAATATTTCTTGTGACTAATTATTGTTTCAAACAATTCATAGACTCTGTATCAAAAAAATAAATAAATTCATAGACTAATTGTTGACACTTGAAGTTGTGATCTTGTGTATGCTTGGTTTTCAGTTCACTCTCAGTCTTTGCCTTGCATCCATTGTACCTGAGAGTACAGGCACTTTCTAAGAACATACCCGAGGCGATCAAGGTTATGTTTAGAAATTTTATTTTCTATTGAATAGCATTGGTAGCAGATTCAAAATCCTGATATTTGAAATGCTCTGCTTCTCCTTTAAACAGAAAGAGATTGAAAAGGCAAAGCAGCAACTAGATGGGAAGGTAATGCTATCAAATCTTCATATATATCTTGATACCATAAAAAAGGGTTCTCTAATTTATAATATGCATGGTTGAAAGGCTGTTACAAAGTCTAACTACTTTTCCTTTTAGTCACTCCTAATTTTAATGTTGTTCCAAATAAATATCAGTTCTGAGCAAATACCATTATAACCTAATTATATTTGTATGATAGAAAGGAGGTGTGTTACTATGGTTGTAAGATTGGTGGTAAACTAATTCCAGTCTTCAATGTAGCACTCCACTCACTTTTCATTTTTTTTTTAAGTGCAATAACAGTATAACACCTTTAGATAATTAAGATTGCAAATAATTTGGTGTAGCAAAACCATTTTTTTTAAAAATTCAATTGCTGCAATTTAGTTGAATAGAATACCATTTAGATTTGATTCCAGGGTTGAAATAAGAAAAACCAAAAGAACACCCTTCCAACTTACAAACAATTATGAGATGTAGCAGCCTTTGTTTTTAACTGTATAAGCTTAGTACTTTGGAAATTGAGATAGCTGTATTCTGAGTAAACCTCCATTCTAGTCCTTGATATTGGAAGGTTAGTCACTGTAGTTCCTAACTTTACTAAATCCTCACTTTAGTCAGTGACTTTACAAAAGGTCATTCATTTTAGTCCTTTTCAACCTTATTTTTCACCGTTGTTTTGCACCTAATAGGACTAAAATGAATGACAATTTGTTAAGTAAAGGATTAGAGTGAGAATTTTGTAAAGTCAGGGATAAAAGTGACCGATGCTAATATTTAGGGATTAAAATGAGGGTTACTCATGTTTTATTTTAGTTATATTTTATACAAATATTTTGTTACTGTCATCATGATTTTTATACGCAAACATATTGGTAAATGACAATTTCCTTATGGTTAATTTTATTGGTGTTCCAACAGGATGTTGATTATGAGGCTACAATGGCTACTAAACTCTCAATTGCTAAGAAAGTTTTTGCTCAAGAGAAAGATTTGATACTTAATTCAAGTTCCTTTAAGGAGTTCTTTTCTGAGAATGAGGTCTTACTACTGCAGAGTGTTACTGTTTAATATGACGTCAAAAGATATTTTATCTGTCTTATCTTTGTTTCTTGTACATTTTTCCTTTCCTTTTATTTCTTACAAATACAACAAAAAGCCAGTCCTTTTTCCTTTTTCTCACTAGGTGGGGTTGGCTGCATGGATCAATAGCATCATGGTGTTATGAATCATATCTATAGAAAAACCATTAGTCCCTAACTCTTTTTTAATGGGTAGTTTTTTTGGTCTCCCTCTACTTCTAGTGATAGGGCAACCCTCCATCTGACTTGGCTTTATTTTTTATGGTAATAGGGTTGGTTGAAACCCTATGCTGCTTTCTGTTTCCTGCGGGACTTCTTTGAAACATCAGATCGCACTCAATGGGGTCATTTTGCTCATTACTCAGAAGATAAGGTATATACCCTAGGTTATTTTTTATTTATTTTAAAAACAAATCTGGTTATGTTGAGGTTTTCTATTTCCTATTGCTTACAGCTAGAGAAACTTGTATCCAAGGACAGCCTGCATTATGAGATAATTTGCTTCCACTACTATGTTCAATACCATTTACATTTACAAGTAAGTTAAATTGAACACTAATCTCTGTAATTTCTTCATGGCAGTCAAATCACCAAAACAAATTAATCTTATCGTTTGCTATCTTCTTGTTCTGACAGTTATCAGAAGCTGCAGAATATGCAAGAAAGAAGGGAGTGATACTAAAGGGAGATCTTCCTATTGGGGTTGACAGAAACAGTGTGGATACCTGGGTGTATCCAAATTTGTTCCGAATGAACACTTCTACTGGGGCACCTCCAGATTATTTTGATAAAAATGGCCAGAATTGGGGTTTCCCTACATATAATTGGGAAGAAATGTCAAAGGACAACTATGGTTGGTGGAGAGCTCGATTAACACAGGTTTTGGTTTTGAATTCTTGATCTTGTCCTTATATGGACAATAATCCATCCAAAGTTAAATATATAGGCTGAATTCTTTTTTTTTTTTTGTATTTTTTTTAAATCCACAACAGATGGCAAAATATTTTACAGCTTACAGGATTGATCACATATTGGGATTCTTCCGAATTTGGGAACTTCCGGATCATGCTGCGACAGGTCTTGTTGGAAAATTCCGACCATCTATTCCTCTTAGTCTGGTATACTCATGTTCTTTTAAATTTAAAGGGTACTGGATGCAGTGAATGCATCCTGAACTGCTCTAACTAGCAAAAGTTTTTTTTTTGGTGCTTTTAGTCAATTTATATTTCATGTCTTATCTGTTGTAGGAAGAACTTGAAAGAGAAGGAATATGGGACTTTAATCGCCTAAGTCGCCCATATATTAAGCGGGAATTATTGCAGGTTAGTAGTCTACCTTTTTAGGCTACTACAACAGAATTTTCGCAGTATGTGAAACAATTAACTCAAGGTTGCTATCTGGATTTCTATAATACATGTTGTAGTCTTGTACATGTGTTTGTCAAGGTAAGTTGCAATATATCATGTTCATTCTTGTTACAGGAAAAATTTGGTGATGCTTGGACTTTTGTTGCAACAACTTTTCTAAATGAAATTGACAAGAACTTCTATGAGGTGATTATCCTTGTCTGTCTAATATTTAGTGATTTCTGTATGGTTATATACTCATATAGCATACATTTAGTTTTAACCATAACGGAAGTGGGAGCAAGTTTTCTGAATATATATTAGATGCACTGTTTTAGTTGACTATTATTTTAATTTAATTAATAAATATTTGATAACCAACTCCTGTAGGTTTATATAACACACCTTTAGATTTGATCATAAATTTACATGAATGAACTCTGCTTGGTTCAGTCTTCATTAGGACAGATGGTTTTATTGAGATGGAACCTAATTCCAAACTAAAACCATGAAGAGAAATGTTAGGAACACACTCTTTGTTACATTCTTTTGAACATACTCTCTTTTATTGGTTGAATTACTTATTTGGTTCCTGTATCTGAATCAACTTTTCGTTTTAGTCCCTATGTCTAAAAACTCAATGTTTAGTCCCTAGAGCATTTTTTTTTCATGTTTAAGTCCTTATGTCTTGTTTTTGTGGCAGTTTTACACCATAAAAAAACTAACAGCAAGAATTAAAATATTAAAATTGCTTGTATAGGGACTAAAATGTATAGCTCTTTTAGATATAGGGATTAAAATGAAAAGTTGACGTAGGTATAAGGACCAAATGATTAATTAAACTCATTTAATATTCTTAGGAAAATGGCGACTGATAGAACTAGACCAGAAACAGAGGAAAAGATTGTATTATTATGGTGGTGCTTCCTAGACCCAAGATAGAATATAAAGTGAGTTTTGAGGTCTCACCACCCTCCACTTCCTACTCCCTCATTCTAACTTCCCTCTAATTGACTATTTATAGTTTCTTAACTAACTAACTGTTAGTTCTAATTATCTAACTGTTAGTTATAACTGACTAAGTTATCCTAGCTATGCTAACTAACTGACAACTAACATACACCTTTCCCCAATCTATCAATACCCCCTCTTCAAGATGGACCTTGTCCTCAAGGTCAAGTTGAGGAAAACAACCTGCATTTCATAAGCAAGGGTCTCCTTCATCCTTTTCTTCCATAAACATCAATATGAACTGTTTATTCTTACACACATGAGCAGGATTATACTTTTCTTCATAGGTGAAACATTCTCCTTTCCTCATTTTCTCATTTACTTCCGTGGGTGACAAATTATGGAAGGTTCTTCTACCTTGCCATCCATTGGATCCTGTTTTAGCAGCATTAGTAGGATCAACTACCTTACTATTTGCTGGTTGCCATTCCAACACAAATTTCTGACCCATATAACTAGGTTTCTGCAGATTATACCCCTGGCTATTACTCAAGGGTAACTTCCCTAAAAACTCTTTTCTTATCTTCCACTCTTCGAGCCTTAACCATAGCTTCCATCAAGTTCTTTGGTTCATGAAGCCTTACCTCAATGCTAATCTCTTCCTTTAACCCCTTGAGGAACACTTCTACCAGAAATGGCTCCTCCAACCCCTTCATCATTCCAACGCACTTCTCAAATTGGCCCATGAATCCTTGCACTGTCTCTTCTTGTTCCAATGCCAGCAACGCTTGAAAAGGATTTCCTAGGCTAGAAGCTTGAAACCTTTGGGTGACAACAATCTTGAATCCATCCCAAGAGTGGTTTGGATTCCAAGATTCCCACCATTGGAACCAACCCAGAGCTTCCCCGTTCATCGCAACCATTACAACCTTCAGCTTGTCCCCTTCCCTTACGGCGTGCAACCGGAAATATCTTTCGATCTTTGTCAACCAGCCCATAGGATCCTCACCATCGAATATGGGCATTTCCAAATTCCTCCACCGATTGCCGTCATGCGCTGCAGTGCCCTCATTTCCTCCGCTCATGTCAGCTATGTGAACGTTTGTAGTAGGAGATTTTTTCTCCCATGTTGCTGCCGACCTTTGTATCATCCCTTTGATCAAACTCAACCGTGATTCTCTTCTATTGCTTTCTCCATGGCTTCCATGCACGTCTCCTTTCTCGCGTTCGCCTTCGTCACCATTAACTATTTTGCGCTCCAAGATCGGATCTCTGATGCCAGTTGGTAGAACTGGACCAGAAACAGAGGAAAAGATTGTATTATTATTGTGGTGCTTCCAACACCCAAGACATAATACAAAGTGAGTTTTGAGGTCTCACCACCCTCCACTTCCTACTCCCCCATTCTAATTGACTATTTATAGTTTCTTAACTAACAATTAGTTCTAACTATCTAACAGTTAGTTATAACTAACTAACAATTAGTTATCCTAGCTATCCTAACTAACTGACAGCAAACATACACCTTTCCCCATCTATCAACGGCCTAATGCACGAGGATCCTATCAAGTGGGGTTTGGGAATGGTAGATGTATGAAACCTTAGCCTTACAAGCAGAGTGGCTATTTTCAGGATTTGAAACTGTGACCTCTAGGCCACAAGACAGCATTTAAATATTTTCAGAAAAGTTGTCAAAATTTTATTTGAAAAGAGAAAATAATAAGATGGGAGAAAAAAAAGATGTTGAAGGAGGTGAGGGTGGAAGTTAATGGCTGGGTGAATTTCAAAATAACTTCCATTTTTATGGAAAAGTAAGGTATCCATCCGCATTATGGGATTAAAATGCCAGCAAAACATCTTCTTGGGATTAAAAAATGCCCATTTTTTTTTTCATAGCATGTATGAAGCATATATTCCCATGTTCACTTTCCTTGGAATAAACACTACAAACCTAGAAAGAAATACACCCTAAGTGGATAAAACTGGAAATTAGGCATTTCTGTCAACTCTGTTGTAATCATTATATATATTCAGTCTGAGTGTTGAAGTGTCTTGCTCAATAATTATTTATTTTCAATAAATGGTTTTAGTTCAAGGAGGATTGCAACACAGAGAAAAAAATAGCTTCCAAACTGAAAATTTGTGCAGAAAGTTCTCTATTGTTGGAGAGTGTAGACAAATTGAGGCACAATCTCTTTGATCTTTCACAGGTAGCTTTATCAAATTTTCTTTCTTGTTCATAGTCCTCTTCTCTCACCCCCTCTCGTACTGTGTTGATATTTACTCTGAAAGTTAATACTAATTAATCTTGGATTTAATTATGATTTACTGACTGTTAAGAGTTTTACTCTATTAGGTAAACCATACGGTTCCATTTTTTTAAGATAATATTCCACAGAAAGTGAAAACCTTAGTTACTGCAATGATGTGGCACTTTCTTATTAATTATTGGCATAAAAAGTTTAACAATCATGGTGAATTAATTTTACACTCTTCAATCTTAAAAATGTCTTTCCTTTAAATATATTTTGAATCTTTTCGTCTTGTGATTTGTGTCCTCTTGGTATTGCAAGTCCAACATTATGTTATATGATATTATTGGCTTGCAGAATATAGTTCTAATCCGAGATTCAGAAGATCCAAGAAAATTTTATCCTCGTTTCAACCTTGAAGATACCTCAAGTTTCCAGGATTTGGATGATCATAGGTACCTTACTTATCTCAGTGTGTTCGTACTGTCCATTAAGGATGGTTCCTACAATTATGCCCCACTTTTAAGCATAGTTTTATGCTGAAAACTGTAATGCATCTGGTACAAAAATTCTTTCCACATTCTGAATTTTGCCTTTCTTGAGATATCTTCTCATTCTCACTAAATCTCTTGTTGCTTGTCATATATAATACAGCAAGAATGTTCTCAAAAGATTATACAATGACTACTATTTCTGTCGTCAAGAGAATCTTTGGAGGCAAAATGCATTGAAGACCCTGCCTGTACTTCTAAATTCATCAGACATGCTAGCCTGTGGGGAAGATTTGGGCCTCATTCCATCTTGTGTCCATCCTGTATGCCCATTATGTTTTCCTTAAGCTCTCCTAATCATGAAAATCTATCTCTATTTCACTTGCAGACACATACATACACACTCACATTCTGACTTATCCTAAAGATATTAAAATAATTATTTTTTATTTTTATTTTATTTTGGGTACACTGAAAGGATTTGACTATAAATTTGTTAATGTAGGTTATGCAAGAACTGGGATTAGTTGGGTTGCGCATTCAGCGCATGCCCAATGAACCTGATCTGGAATTTGGTATTCCTTCTAAGTACAGCTACATGACGGTAAGGTTTCAATGTGCTATTGCTTGTCCTTTTCCTTATTTTATTTAGGTGTTGTTGGTTTAACTAATGGAAACATATTGATTTTTTCTGTTTTTATTGATGCTTCACGGTTCCAGGTTCCATAGAGAAAAATAGAAAAAAAAAACTTCCATAGGTTGACAGGATGATGAGTCCTCTAAAAACAAATCTTTTTGTCTAAAGTGTTTCGAAACCTATCAGAATATATGAAGAATATCTAGACTGTATTTTGGAATAATTTAGAATATCTTAGATTATCTGTTAGGATTAGTTTCTATAAATAGTTGTAGTGCTTTATGTTTTGCACCATTTATGACAAATCAATATAAATTTCAGAATACTCTCTATTCTATCCTTTTTCCTCTCTCAATAGCTAAAATCCTAACTCAAACTTTTATCTGATTGTGTTATATCCTTGCCTCATTTAAATGTCTTTTGGTTTTATGATGCTATGAACAAAAAGTTTCTGGTTTTGGTGGTGCCTATAGTTGTGGTTCCGAGGGAATGTAATTAGATATTTAGGGTTTCCTTGTTATAATATGCTAAATCTAAGTTCATCTTTATTGAGAAATAATGCAAGTTTTTCTATTTGGAGGGCTTTTGTTTGATTGGGTGACTTAAGGCAATGTGCAGGTATGTGCCCCTTCATGTCATGACTGTTCCACCTTGCGTGCTTGGTGGGAAGAAGATGAAGAAAGAAGACTCAGGTTTTTCAAGAATGTGATGGAGTCCGATGAGTTGCCGCCCGATCAATGTGTTCCAGAAGTTGTACATTTTGTTCTAAGACAGCATTTTGAAGCCCCATCAATGTGGGCAATCTTCCCTCTTCAGGTATTCTCACAGACATGTTATTTTAACGGTGAAAAAAACTTCAGTTTATGGCTATCTGGACCAAATTCATTTTAGCTGTTTCTCTGCACATGAAACTCATGCTCCTAATGTGGTTGACCATAAATACAGGACTTGTTAGCATTGAAAGAAGAATATACAACACGCCCTGCAACAGAGGAGACAATCAACGACCCTACGAATCCGAAGCACTATTGGAGATACCGTGAGTCTTAAGCTTTGTCTCAGTTAACTACGCTAGATAATCTATTACTATTGATTATTGAACCACCTTTTGGAAAATTATGATCTAAGTGTGCTTTGGACTGTTGTCAGGTGTGCATGTGACTTTGGAATCACTGATCAAAGATAATGACCTCCAAACCGCCATCAAAGATCTCGTACGTTGGAGTGGAAGATCACTCCCTAAGGAAGACGACTCAGAAGTAGAAGTGAGCCCAGTGTCGGCGTTGTCATCAGCAGAAGCTCTTTCTGAGAAGCAGCAGTTTGCCGGTACCATGGAAAAGCCTGTTCTTGTCAAATAAAAATTGTAGCTGATGTTATTCATGCTAGCTCTTCAAATCATATTATATCCTATAATCTGCTACCTTGAAGATAACAACAATAAGGATCATCCTTGTTATATGTTCCATCTGTTTGCATTATGTTTCTTAATAAAGAATACAAATAAATCTTGATGCATGTTATTGTTTGTCTTGCCCATAAGTTGTAGCCATCATAATAATGGTAATTATGAAGAGGTACTCCGTAATTAATAATGCAAGTGTAAATAAAAAAAAAATTGTGCAAGATTTAAGTCAGGCTTTCTGCTTGATACTCACTGGCCCGTTACAAATGTCTTGGAATTGAGAAAAATGTTTACTTAGATTAAATTAACAACTGTTAGATTATCACGCAATGTAAAGATCTATATATGATTATTTAATTTAATTAAGTATAAACTATAAAGTGATTATATAATTGTTGTTGGCTAGTTTAGTGTATCTAACTAGTGTAGATGCCCATCCTCTATAGAATACGATTCTCATCGCTGATGCTAACAGCCTAGTGCGATCAAGCAACTGTTGGCGTTGGTTGCTTAAGGATTAATTATGTTGGATCATGTTAATTCTTATACATTCTCAGTTTAAAAGTTTTTAAATTCACAGCCATTTAGAAATCGCAGTATTGGCAACAAATTTATTTTACCTGACGATTAGTAATTGAATTACAATGCAAAATGCATATACTATATATTTTCCATTGGAACTTGGAAGTCAACACTATTTTTCCCCACTGATTTTGAATTGAAAAATTGAATCCAAGTTTACTTAAAAAACAATGCTAATTAAATTTCTTTTACTTAAAAAAAGAAAAGCTATTTAGATTTTTGGAAGAACAAATTTGAATACCAACAGGATCTTGGAGAAGTTGTTTTTCATACTTTTTTTTTTAATGTTTTTAAACTCGCTTTTCAGAATAGATAAGTTATTAAAAGATTAATAGTAATGTTTTTTATGTTTCTCGTATTTCTTTTGTTCGAAATCTATTGATATATATATGTCTAATTCCCTTATAATTATAATTTTTCATTCTTTATCTAAAAAAACATTACAATTTTTCGTTATCTGAACTCTGAAATTAAACAATTCCAATTTGGCACAAACAAATGTTCATGTTAGTCCGAGAATATCATTCTGGGGCGATTTCAGCGCAACAAATCAAAGAGCAAAAATCAGGAGAGATACAAACTTGCGGTACCGAGCGAGAACCTTCTAACGGCCAGAAATAGCGGTTACAGTTTTAAGGTTGTTTGTTAGTTATTAGTTATTATTAATATTAATACTAAATTAATACCATAGTATTTGTGTCCCAAAAAGATGCCAAGTGTGGAACCAAAAATAGTAACGTTGGAGAAAGAGAACATAGTTAAAAAGAGGAAAAGGTTGAAAAGGGTGAAAAGAAGGGGTTTGTGCATATTAACGTTGGGAGTGGGAGTGGGAGTGGTGTGGAGTTTTATTCCGATATTACTCCGGCGACGGTTTGATTATCTCGCGCGCTCCCGTTGCTTCTCGTTTCCCTGAATACCTTCAGTGTTCAGGGTACATATACAAAGCCTTCTCTTTCTACAATCATTTTAAATTTTGCTTCTTAGCATTTGAAATATACATCATGTCATTCATACGATAATCTTCTGCGATAGTGTCTCGAACAAAATTATCTTCAGAGGAGAAAACATGTGAAACCCAAAATAATAAGTCATGTCATTCATACAATAATTTTTCAGGATACTTTCTACAACATTGTGTTATCATTCTGTCTTAATTTCTTTCAATTATGTTTGTTATCTTATCTCACACTTTGTTGTCTTTACAAACTAATTAATTATACAAGGTGCGTTGCCATGCACGTCATTTGGAAATTATTAAGGGATGCGCCTTTTAGATATTGTCATGATTGTGAGATGTGATTGTTGTTGACAGTTTGTGTTTCATGATTTTGTTTTGTATGTTTAGATGTGTGTAGAAAGAAAACGTAATATATTCAACATATTATGAAATATGGTTTCTCTGTATTTCATTTATGACATATGAGATATACAGTTGCACATTTTCATTTGAACCTTCTTGTTTACATTTTTTCTGGATGGGAAATTTACAGGTCATTAGGGATTCAAGAAAAAAAATGTGCAGAGTTAGCCTGTTTTTCCATTAATTTGGTATCCAGAGTTTAAGCGATGAGTCCAGCATTTGAAAATGTACCCCTTTGAAGCCAATACACAGTAAGAAATTTGACTTCATTTTCCCCTTTGCTTAATTTAGTTTGTTGTTGATGTTGTTGTGAGATAAAAAGGGACAGGTTTTCTAGTATATTTAAAAGATGTAATTGTTCGAGCGGGTTATCATCAACTGAAGCATAGATCATTCTTTGCCAAAATTATTATTATATGGTCTTGATTTCTAGTTCTATCTATCAATGCACGTCCAAGTTTCTCTCTTACTGTAGCCATCTCAAAAATATTGAAATTTAAGAATTGTTTGCACCTAATCTGTGGGACGATCATTAGTGAACCAGAATGACCATATTCATGCACCAAATTTGCGTTGCATGACAAGAATTTTGTTTGCCTTACGTATGTGATTGTTTAGTTTAGTTTAATTTTGATACATTGTCCGTGAGAGTACAGTTGATCGGTTAGAACGCATTTTAACTATGACCTTTAAAGTAACAATTACACAATTTTATAATGTTATCATACATAATAATCATTGATTGTATGTTAATATAAAACTTTTACACTATTTTATGTCCTCATACTTTTGTTCAAATTTGATTGTAGTTTCAAATCTATTAGAATGAGAGAAGAGAGAAAAAAATTGAGATTGAAAAACTATTACTATTGATCAACTCAACTAACAACAAAGTACAAAGGTGATTATATAGTTGGATAACAACCAACTATCATAACTGACAACTAACTAGAGTTACAAAGCTAATCAGAACTAACAGACTAAACAACTAACAAAAACTAACTATCACAAAGTTGTCAGCACTAACAAACTAAACAACTAACTATAACCAACTAACTACTAACTAGAGAAGTTAGAATAATAGTCAAACAAACAAAAAGTACTCACCAAGTAATGAATACTCTTATAAAAGGGGTTGGGAAAAAGTCTTTCAACTACTCTAAGTTTGGACCTGTACAAAAGAAACGAAGAACGAGATAAAACCTTGGTTAAGATATCAACTAGTTGATCAATTGTAGGAACATGAACAACATTATGTTATTTAGTTAGAACTTTTTCTCTGACAAAAAATAAATCCAACTCCATGTGCTTGGTTCTAGAGTGAAGAACAAGATTATGAGCCAAAGAGGCCGTGCTGGTATTGTCACACATAATAAGAGGAGTGGTATGAGCAACTTGAAGTTCAAAAAGAAGAGATTGAATCCAAGTCACACTTTTGTACTCAGCCTCAGTGTTGAATCTTTGAATCTTGCCACAACTGATTGCTTTGTAGACCACTAAGAGATGAGATTAGGGCTAAGAAATATAGCAGCACCAGAAGTTGACTTTCTATCATTAGGGTCAAAAGCCCAATCAACATCACAATATGCATGAAGAGAGAAAGGATGGTGAAGAGAGGCAGCTTGAAAAATGTAATCCCTAAGAGACAGTACCCTTAAGATACCTCAAAATTCTCTTTATAGCTTGCCAATGCTATTCATAAGGCTTAGACATGAATTGACACACCTTATTGACAAAAACTTTAATTTCTGGTCTTGTTATGGAAGCATTCTGCACAAGGCCCCAACTATAGACCTATACTAGGAAGGATTAGTAAAATCTTTAGAGCCAAGCTTAGCCAATTTGCACCCTCTAACCATAGGAGAAAAGATAGGATTAGCCTCATCCATATTATTCTTAGTCAAGAGATCTCTAATGTACTTAGACTAATTGAGAATGAGTGATCCATCTTTGGTTTTTTGAATTTTAATTCCCAAGAAATAATCTAAGTCACCCAGATCTTTGAGAGAAAACACAAAATTCAATTGAGATACAAGGGAGTGAATCAAGTTGATGTTGTTACCAGTAACAATAATGTCATCTTCATAGACCAAGATGTAGATAACAAACCCTTTTTCATAATATATAAAGGGTGATGGATCACATTCGCTAGAAGAAAATTTGAAGCTAATAAAAGTAGCCTTGAGTTTATTAAACCAGGCTCTGGGTGCATGCTTTAGGCCATAGATGGCTTTGTGTAATCTGCACGCTTGATGTTTGTTTGAGGAAACAAACCCAAGAGGTTGAGACATATACACTTCTTCTTCAAGGATACCATAGAGAAAGACATTGTTGACATCTAATTGTTGAAGAGACCATTTGTGAGAAATGGCAAGAGAGAGAATGAGTCTAATAGCTACAAGTTTGATTATAGGAGAAAATGTGTTTTTGTAATCAAATCCTAACTGCTGATGGAACCCTTTTGCAACAAGCCTAGATTTGTGCTTATTGACAGAGCCATTTGGATTTTCTTTCACCCTAAAAACCCACTTGCAACCAATAACAGTTCTGGATGATGGAAGATCAACTAAAGTCCACGTTCCATTTTTAATGAGAGAATCATATTCTACATGCATAGTTGTCTACCAAGAAGGATTTGCCAAGGAAACTTTGGTAGATTTTGGCTCAAGATGAGCAATGAGAAAGGTAGGATTTATTATAGGTTTAACAATCCCAAATTTAGCACGAGTGCACATTGGGTGAGTATTGAAAGGTATTTTTGAAGCAAGGCCAGTGGAAGAAGGCATAACAGGAGAATCCTGATTGATATTTGAATAACTCCTTTGAGTAGAACTTGCTCAGAATCTTGTGATTTAACAAGACAAAAAATGAGTGAAATTAAAAAAAAATCATTGTCTTTGTAGAATTAACTAACACTTATAAGATTTTTAGTAATGGAAGGAACAAACAATAAGTTATTTAGGACAAAGGAAAGTTTAGGATTAATAGGTGAAGAAAAGGTTGAAAAACCTAAGGAATTGATGTTTAGGACTTGGCCATTTCCAATAGTAATTTGATTAGGCCCCTCAAAAGGAATCACTTGATGTGTATTCTATGACATACTAATCACATGGTGAGAAGCACCAAAATCAAGATACCAATTTTGAGAAGGAACAACAAAATAACTGGTAAGAAAAACTTAAGGATTAGTTTGCTATTGAGAAACTTGGTGATTGGTCTGTGGAGGTGGTTGAATATAAGCAAACTGAGGTTAAACAACAACAATATATGGCTGAGAATTTCCATGTGACGATTGAATGATGTACTAAATAAGTTAGGCAAAGCAAAGGTCCATTGAACTGATGGTGTGGAAGCAGTTTGAGCAGAAGCAAGAACAAGTGAAGTTGGTAGAGGAAGAGTAAGAACATAATTCTATTCTAATATGTGATAACAGAATGATGCACCATGTCCAAAATTAAAACAGATTTGACACTGCACATTGACAAATCTACCTTGATCAACACCTTTACGATCGGAGTTTCGACCACCATGATTGATCCGCCCAAAATATCAACCACCACGACCATTAAAAAAATGGTTTCCACTGTAATCAATAGAGGAATTGTCACTAGAGGAGGATTGAGTAGTTAGATTGACTTGACCCTAAGAATTAGGGTTCGTAGTAGGTGTAGAATTGGGATCAGAAGCATTCTACAAAGAGGAATTACCAGAGATACCTTTAGTGAGATTAACTAAACCTAAGACTCTTTTCCTTGATCTTTCGATGCGCATTTCATGCTCTAATAGAATTGTCCCAACTTCATCAATCGAAAGAGGATTAAATCAAGTTGATAACCGAAATAGAAAAGTTATACTCATTAGGAAGGCCATCAAGAATTAGATTTAGATGTTCAGATGATAACATTGATTTACCAATAGGGGTGAGCTCATTAACAAGACTCTGAACATAAAGGAGATAATTCATAATGGAGTGATTATCAAGAGAGAGAGAGATCAAAGTTCATTGCGAAGTTGTTGAACACAAGCTCGAGTAAGTGGCTGAATCCTGTCCCATAGCTGCCATGAGGATTTACAACTAATCACCCGTGAAAGCATGTCACCACAAATAGTAGACTAAAGCCATGCAAGAAGGAATTGTTCTTGTTCTTCCCAAGCATGAAACACATCAGTGACAGTATCGGAATCACGATCTTCAAGCAACACATATTTTTACGGAATGATCAGATTAACAAGATAATGTTGAAGACAATGACTCTTGAACATAGTTTCCACTTGTTGGAGCCAAAGAAAATAGTCCTTCTTGTGCAATTTATGAGAAATTGAGTGCACAAATGATTTTGAAGCACTCGAAGCACTTGCCGGCAAAGGAGAATTTGGAACAAATGTGAAAGCCATGAAAGAAAGCTAGGGTTCAACCTAAGCTCCTAATACCATATTAGAATAAGAGAAAAGAGAGAGAGGAGAATTGAGATTGAGAAACGGTTATTATTCAACCCAACTAACAATAAATTACAAAGGTGATTATATAGTTGGATAAAAACCAACTATCATAACTCTCAACTAACTAGAGTTAGTTGGTACAACTATCACAAAGCTGCTAGCACTAAAAAACTACACAACTAACAATAACTAACTAATTGTTACAAAGTTGTCAACACTAACAAATTAAACACAGCTAATTATAACTAACTAACTATTAACTAAAGAAGTTAGAATTACAGCCAAACAAAAAGATACACATCGAGTAATGAACACTCTTATAAAATCAATCATTTTAATCCTTATATACTATATTTTAAAAAATAGGTGGATTGAATTTTTGTGCACTCTGAAGAACCAAACAAGGACTAAATTCACATATATATTTTTTAATGTAAAAGAATCAAATTGATTGATTTAAAACTATAAGGACTGAAACCAAATTTGACTGAAAGTTTAAGTACGGAAAACATATTTTATCCTTCAAGATATTACAAATGAAAATGAAAATTGAATGTAGCAATACACATAATCCTTGTTTAGAATAATCTTGTTTTGCTTCCATTATTTTAAGTATTCCTTATCATGAGGAAATACTAATAGGGCAGGTTTAACTTTGTATACTAATAATAATTGTGATGAATTTACCTGCAGATCCCATCGCCTTCAGAAAACAATACTTTGAGGGGATTTGGTGGAGGAAGAGATCAAGTGTCCTCTTGGAATGCCCTGCTGCCATTCTCATAATAATAATAATAATAATCTGAATGAGATTGTTAAAAAATGGCTGTGACCATTGACCGACATCATGGATTGAAGCCATTTAGCCGATCCCAGAGGTGCAAGCTCCAATCCTACGGTCACCTTGATCCCAACATCATTGAACTTAACCAAACTGGTGGTGGTGCTGCTGCTCTTTCTTCTTCTCAACACTCCTTCGGATTAGCATCACTTCAAGCCGAAAACATTCACCGCAGTTTCTCCACTCCATGCCTCCCCCTAACCACACTGCTAGGAGGGGAAGCAGACCTCACTTCTTCTTCTTCTCATCCAAGGGTTGAGATTGTTCTTGGAAGTGGAGCTCCTCCAGTGAATGCTCTAGTTGTTGAGGTTGCCATAGCCATGGCCTCAGGTGTTCATCCTATACCCCTCCCTAGTGGCCTAGGTGGTGCCTATGTTTTCCGCAACCAAAACGGCAACAACATTGCCGTAGCAAAGCCAGTGGATGAAGAGCCTTTAGCCTTGAACAACCCAAAGGGCTTAGGGGGTCAAATGCTGGGCCAGCCCGGCCTGAAGAAATCGATTCGAATCGGCGAAACTGGTATCCGAGAGTTAGCCGCTTATCTTCTTGACCATGGAGGCCTTGCTGGTGTGCCTCCTACTGTTTTAGTCAAATTCTCTCATGCTGCATTCTTCGGTGCAGCTTCTTCTTGTTCTTCTTCTCACACGCCTAAAATTGCCTCACTCCAACGCTTTGTTAGTCATGGTTTTGATGCAGGAGAATTAGGCCCTTCTTTCTTCCCAGTTTCTTCTGTACACCAAATTGGGATCCTAGACATTAGGATTATGAACCTTGATAGACATGCTGGGAATATGCTTGTGATGAAACATGACCACAACAACAGTGGCTATGTTGATGGTGTTGCTGATCTTGTTCCCATTGATCACGGTTTTTGCCTACCTGAGTGGCTTGATGATCCTTATTTCGAGTGGCTGCACTGGCCACAAGCCTCTATTCCTTTCTCTGAGTATGAAATTGACTACATTTCCAAGCTTGATCCTTTTAGGGATGCTGAGGCTTTGAGAAACGAGCTTCCTTCGTCGTTGAGGGAGTCATCCATTCGCGTTCTTATTGTTTGCACCATCTTGTTGAAGCAAGCTGCCGCTGCTGGCCTTTGTCTTGCTGAAATAGGGCAAATGATGACTAGGAAGTTTTGTGGTGGTGAAGAGTCACGTAGTGAATTGGAAAACATTTGCTTCATGGTCAAGACTAGTGTAGTTCCTCGCGGTGGTGGTGACAACAATGATAACTGCAAAGACGAAGAAACTAATGATGATCAAGTATGTGATGAAGTTGTTGCTGGTGATGGCGGCATTATTTCTTTGGCTGACCTGAACCAAGGTGAATGGGAAGCGTTTTTGGAGGTTTTTAGTGAGCTTTTGCATGGAGTTTTTGAGGCTAAGAGAAGTAGTGCAAAAGCAAAAGTTGGAACATATAATTGAAGTTGCTGAACTTTAGGAAGATAGGTAACCAAAGCAAGAGATAATGAATCACACTCTCGCTTTGTAACTGTACATTAATGCCAATATATATATATATTCTTAGTGTAGTTTTGTATATATATATATATATATATATATATACAAGTCCCATATGAGAAGAATGGAATAGCGATTGGTTGATTAGGTGGTAAAGCCATCCATTCCATTCTGCAACTTTGTTTTTTCTTTTTCCTTGAAACCTTTTACCCTTCTTTGTCAACAAAATAGAGTACCCCTATCTAAGTGGGTTTTCACCTGTGATTATGTAATTACTTTTGTATTTTTTTTTGAATTTTGGTGATTCAAATTGTAATGGGATGCATTGTTTATATTAATTCTTCCCAATATTATGTTGCTTTTATACTACAAGTCCGCAACTTTACATGTTGAAACCGGAAATTAAATATTTATTCAGGATGTATACATCCTTGAGAAAGAGAGACATGAAAAGAAGAGGGAAAATAATAAATGTCATAACTGAAATTTTAAGAAAATAAAAGTAAGAAGTGCGAAAAAAATGAAGTTTGAAATTTTATGTAAGAACGCTACTGTCCAAAATGGCAAAATTAGTATGGCCTACCCACAAAAGATACAGGTTAAGGGATTATTTTCTTTTATCTTTTTTCTTTTTTACTCATTCAAGTGAGTTCATACACTATACAATTTACAAAACACATAAGGGAGAATTTTTTTCCTTCCACGTACTAAAATGGAGTTTATTCAGAACTTTTGCAAACAAAATACATATACACTTGAGGAAAATATGTGATTGATAAAGAAGATCCTATTAAAGATGATCAATCAGGTTTATAGACAAAAATAATCATCAATAAAGTTTATGGATATTTTAAATCAACAATATGCTGATACCCCTCAAAAAAAGAGTTTTTGACCTAAAACATACAAAAAAAATTACATAAATAATAATGTGCTAAAATATTTACCAAAGTGATCATACACAAATCACTATTTCGAGAGAAGTTGGTCATTTTCAAACTGGTTTCTCAATATGCATTCAAATTTTTTTTTGCTTTTAATGTTGAGAAATTAGTTTCCTATGAATCGATTTTATTTTTTTAAATTTTGTTTCTTTATAATTCTATATTTTTCCCTTTTTTCTACATTGGTTTTGAAAACAAAAACATAAGCAGTTGGGTGACACATAGTGGTAGGGGTTCAACTGGGTGCTCTCATTAGTGTTGCAGATTTGGCCGTTATACTAAACACAAAAATATGTAGTTGGGTGACACATAGTGGTAGGGGTTTAGATAAATATTTGAAAGTTATACGAATATCTTCAGTTGGTAGTGGTATTTATAGAATTTGCCGGTTGCATGCAGGTATTCACTATGTAGTCACATGCACTGTAAATGACATTTGAGCATGTCCAACACATGGCCTCGAGATGCGATAAGGGTCAGTGCGTTGAGCAATAATAATAAAAAATAGCTCGAATCGTTCACAAAGACTTTTGTATGTTGTGTGTAAGTGTTCACTATGCGATCACATGCACTGGTAATTGACATGTGAGCCTTACCAGCACATGGCCTCGAACTGCGATAAGGGTCAATGCGTTGAGCATTAATAATTAAAAAACAACTTGAATCATTTGCACAAGCTTTTGCATGTTGTGTGTAGGTGTTCACTTTGCGATCACATGCACTAGTAATTGACATGCGAGCCTTACCAACACATGACCTCGAAATGCGACAAGGGTCAGTGTGTTTAGCAGTAATAATAATAAAAAAGCTTGAATTGTTCGCATAGGCTTTTTGGATTATTTGATGTGAAAACTAAGATATAAATTTGCTACATATATTTTTAATTTATTACAGATAAATTTTATAAATTGCATAACATGGTCACTTAAACATTATTTTAAGGGCTAGAAACATAGTTTTTTTTGCTATTAATTTGATGTCATTCTTGATGAAATTATTACACGATATATTTTTTTTTGGATTCTTTGACATGAAAACCATGAAATAAATTTGCTTTAGATATTTTTAATGTATTGGAGATAAATTTTATAAATTGCATAACATGACCACTTAAACATTATTTTAAGGGTCAAAAACATAGTTTTTTTGCTATTAATTTGAGGTCCTTCTTGATGAAACTGTTACACGATATATATATATATATATATATATATATATATATATATATATATATATATATATATATATTTGGATTCTTTAATATGAAAATTATGAAATAATTTTTTTACAAATATTTTTAATGTATTGGAGATAAATTTTATAAATTACATAACATGACCACTTAAACATAACATAACACGCCCACTTTAACATAATTGTGATAACTACATTAGAAAAGTACTTAGACATAGTTGATCCCATCATCACAACATTTTATACTTTAATAACCAAGACAATGACCAATCTCATAGGATGGACGATGTCGATTACGTTGCAGATTTCTTCTCTCATGTATCACTGGTTCTCCCTCATGATGATGATGTTGTTGTTATGTTTCATGGTTTTCACTATAGGTTGCTACAGTTGAAAAACTTTGTCCTTGCTCTCCAAAAAACATGGTGCATTGAACTATTGTAAAGAAGCTAAATATGATGCCATAGAATTTGGTGTATTTAAATCGACACCAAATAAATTGATCATCCATTCAGGGTTAGTTGTATTGACTGACTCGCGAGTCTGACTGAAAGTTTGATGAACATGTGATGGAGTACAAAACATTGTCTGAGGACATGGAATTGAGAAATGTGTTTCTTCAATGCTTGTCCCTGCAACATTATGGGTAATTGTTGTGCATGGATAAATTTAGTTGTTGTGCAACAGATAAGAACAAAATAATGTTTTACCTATACCATTCCATATACTTCGGTGTATGTGTCATTGATCCTTCAACCCATTATCTAGTTAAAACATCATTGCGTTTGTTTTTCTGGATATTAATCTACCCCGCATGATATTCCATCCTGTTACTGTAATGATTACCTATACTATTCCATCATGTAGTTTCTAATCTATCACCACTCCATCTAAAATGTAAATTAAACAAAACCACTATTCATTATAATGCGCGTCATTCAAATTAAAAATTTTGATTTCATTATTTGTTATAACCTTTTAGTGAACAAATAAGTTGTTTCAGGCCGTGAGACTCTTGGTGTAATAAAAGTCATGCTGTACCAACCCTATGACTGTAATAGTATGACACAACTACCCATAACTCTATTAACCTCCGATGATGTCCAACATAGTTCTTTGTACATATTTGCTAAATAAGAAAAACCTCAACTATATTTTTTTATGTTGTTGAAATCATATAATAGGTTCAAATATATTAGATGAACTCTATTTCTAGATTTATCAGGTATTAAAGCATCACCAATCATGTACATTATGTAAGCTCTACACCTGCATTGTAGTTGATGTATTGTTGGTTCTTCAGG
This sequence comes from Glycine soja, assembly GCF_004193775.1. NCBI lineage: Eukaryota > Viridiplantae > Streptophyta > Magnoliopsida > Fabales > Fabaceae > Glycine > Glycine soja. Next base: position 35,241,509 of record NC_041004.1, read on the forward strand.
TAATGGTGCGCACAAGATGCTAAACAACTATGTTAGCTTCAGTGAAGCTCCTTTACGTGCATTATCTTGAGAGACTTTGCTTAGTAACTCATCGCATATCTCATCCCAATGTAGGAAGCTAGTTCCTGTCACATCTCGACCATCGACCCTAATGCCTAGATGCAGTGGAACATCTTTGAGTGTGATGGTGCACTCACCCCATGGGAGGTGAAAGGTGTGTGTTTTAGGCCTCCATCATTCAACCAATACAGTGAACAATGCAGGATCAATTCTGCATTGTTTGATTAGGGCAATATGTTGGAACCCGGTAGATGATGATAATGGTACAATTTGTGGTTGTGGTTTAGGTATTGCATGGTAATATAAAGTGATTAAGTTGTTAATTGTGGCATGTGAATGGTGAACCTATTGATGATGCAATAGAGGTATAAGAGCCATGACAACGAGGTTTAATGGTAAAACATGTACAAATGATATAAAATTTGAAGTTGGGCGATGAAAATATGGTATTGACATGCAACTCCTATCAATTTATAATATAAACTGCATTGAGATTCCAAAGCACACTTACACTTTGTCTCATTGTAAGGCCTCAAGATTCGAAAACACGTTAACACAACTATCTTAGTGTCATGCATCGAGATTCCAAATCACGTGAACCATGGACCCGTGATTGATTGAATATATAAAGGCAAAGAGAGCAAGCAATCAAAATGAGTTCAGAGCCAATTTGTGCGTACGCATATATCAATGGTGAGATCATCCACAGTTCAAGTGCAAATGTAGTTTTCAAAAATGACAAGGCAAAATCAATATTGTTGAATCCAACAATGACGTTGCGAAACATAATCACCATAATACAGTCATCAATTAGAGATGATGATGTTACGCCTATAATTACTGCACTTTGATATCGTTGTCTTGTATACCAATTCAATGGTTGTGTTGAGTATAAGGCAATTCAAATTATTGATGAAAAAGACGTTTAGTGCATGTTTGATACATTTGCAAATATGACAAGTGTAATATATATGGAACTTAAAGTTGATGTTCATAATTCATCATCACCTTCTCAAGTTAATGACCTAAGCTAGGCGGAGATGGAGCAAAAGCTAGACAATTCCCTGAGATTAGAATGAATAACTTAGCATATTTTATTGTTGTATTACTTTTAATTATTTGTTAGTCTTTATTATGCATTTGTCGTTGTTTCATGTTTTTCAGTTGTTATTTTCAATTTACTTTAATAATATGATCCTAAATGCTTCAAAATCACATTAATGCATATTTCAATAATCCGCGTGGGCTCGATGAGCGATGTGGAACAATGCAGTCTAGCGTCATGATACAACAGACAGACTGTTGTTTGTGATGTGCGCAGCTGCACACTGTTCACTCACATGCACTAACAACCGCATTAATGAAGATCTCAATAATTAGCGTGGGCTAAGTGAGTGATGTGGAACTGTGTGGTCAATAATCATGATGCAAAGAACATCCTGTTGTCTTGGATGTGCACAACTGCACACTGTTCACTTTTATGCACTGACAACTACATTTAAGAGTCATGACACAATGGACATGCTGTGATGTACACAGCTACACACTATTCACTCACATGCATTGACAATTACATTAATGTAAATCTTAATAATCCGCGTGAGCTTGGTGAGCGATGCAAAATAGTGCGGTCAACAGTCATGATGCAACGAACATACTGTTGTCTTTGATGTGTGCAGTTGCATACTGTTCACTCAGCTGCACACCTAACTCTCATACCAAACTTTCTCACCCTATATATAATCCCACCATTTCACAATTTATCACATACAACAACATCTTTACAAAAATAACCTTTATTTCTAACTCTCACAGCCTTCCTGCTCACGTTCCCTTAAAAACCACCCATGGCTCCATGTAAAGAAATATCGGTTGTCATTCACCACCATGGTTAGTTTGTAGATGACTCAGTTTACGGATCGACGTACTCATGTGCAACCCCAATATTTCTATACATGAGTAGGTATATTATGTTAACATAATTGATTCAAAAAATTAACCAATGTCTCCCTACTCGGGCAATTGAAACAATTGTGCTACCGAGTTGTATGTTGTTATTGAGCTTATTCCTTAACCACAACCATCGTGTTCACAACCACAACTACTATCTCCATAACCATCGTCTCCATAACCATTATCATACCAATGTCACCTCCATTTCAATATCACCAACCTAAGTGTCTAGTGGAGTTGAACCTCGACCACATACTATAATACATTGATCACCACCATTTCGTTTAGCAACAAGACCATGTACAACCACCAACTGGTGCACTCGAGGTTGACATAACCTTCGATGAAAAAGCACAATGTATTCGTGCAGTTAAAGAATACAATATCAAAAATTATTTTGACTGTAAAACGATATATTCTGACCAAAGAAGGCTAAACTTTATGTGTGAATCACATGAAAATAGTTGTACATGGAGTTTAGGCGCATGAAATTCAAAGACACATTAGAAATGAATGATCAAGACGATCAGAGGTCAGCACACTTGTCTCACGCCAATGCTTAAACATGATCATAGGCAACTTGACAAACACATGTCATCCCACCCATTGTCAAAATGAACCCAACAGTCTCCATCACAACAACGTTGATTGTAGAGATCAAAACGTTCATGAAATATACTCCATCCTACAAAAAGACATGGTTAGCAAAGCAAAGAGCATTAGTGATGATTCATGGAAATGGGAAAGAATCATATGTCAAAGCTGCCAAAAGTTGTGGGAGCTTTGCAATCTTGTGTTCCCGGGATTGCGGTTGCTGCTCAAACATAATCTGTGTTTGAAGAGGGAGAAATGGTATCTGACAAAAAGTGCTTAAACATGTCTTTCGGTCATTCGGTCCATGCATTAATGGATTTGCATATTGCAAACCCATCCAACAAGTAGATGTTCTTTACGAGAATTATATTGACACATTATTGATAGCTACAACACAAGACGATGGTAATCATATCTTCTCAATTGCCTACACCATTGTAGAAGGGGAGACAACTTCAGCGTAAGGGTTCTTCCTAAAGAATCTAAGAAGGCATGTTAATTCGCAAAGTAACATTTCTCTAATTTCAGATAGGCATCCCTCGATTATAAGTGCCTACAACAACCCAAGTAACTTATGGGTTGGAGACACATCCCATTTGTTCTACTTGTGCCACATTACACAAAATTTCCTTCGCGGTAACTCGAATGGCAAACATTCGAAGAAACCACTCATGTATGCTGGTGAGAATCTTTAATATTTTATTTTTTCATCAAACTATATTTTAATTCAAATTTCATAATGTATTAAATTGATTGAATATTTACAGGTTACACATACACGAAGAAGATGCACTAGCGACATCTTAGAGATATCCATGTGAATAAGCCAAGTGCAACTGAATGGCTTAATCAGTTGCCAAAGAACATTGAGTACAATACTTCGATGAGGGGAAACGTTGGGGACATATGACTACAAATTTGTCTGAGTTGGTCAATTCCATGTTCAAAGGCATAAAATATTTGCTAGTGTCATTGTTGGTTGAGAAGACGTACTTCAAGACCACAAAACTTTTTGCAATTAGAGACCGACAAACCCAAACAATGATCAAGTTTGGCTCGTATTATTTTGAAGTTGTCTCTAAGGCCATGAATAGCGGTCAACAGGAAACAAATACGCATATTGTTAACAAATTCAACAGACACAACCACACATTTATTGTAATAGAGACCCAAACTCTACTTGAAAGACCAAGACCACCTGGAAGGTTTAGGGTCATGTTACAATTCCAAAATTTTGATTGTAGTGAATATCAGGCTAAACACTTGCCGTGTTCTCACTTAATGACCGCATGTAAATCTGTCAATGTTGATCTCATGAATTATGTGTTGCTGCTATTTACTTTACAGAACATATTGTACGTTTACAACAACTCCTTTGATTTATTGCCACACAAATCAATGTGACAAAAGAATATGAAAGAGATCATTGGGATCTTGATCCAAGGAGAAGGAGGAGTGCAAAGGGTTGTCCGATTTCTAATCACATTCCCATTGAAATGGATGAAAAAATTGAATATGGTATCAGAAAAAATCTAAAATCTGTCGGCAATAGGCCATAACAGAAAAATTATTCCAACATACCTTCATGCTTTACCTTATGTATTATTGTTCATGTATTTTATTTATGATATAATGTATTTTAGCATAAATAAATTATTAAACCAAAAATATTATCAATTTTTTAAAGATTAAATAATATAAATAAAAAAATTATATTTAATAAAATAATTTTTTAAAATTTAATTTTTTAAAAAAAATATTTTAAAAAAAACCACCAGTTGGGAAGTCGGTTGGTCAAATCCAACTTCTTAACTTCAAACTTTTTTTAAAAAAAATTAAGTTTTTTTTTAAAAATAAAAAACGGGTTGAAAAGTCGTTCGCCAACCTCAACTTCTCAACTAAATAAAAAATAGGTGTACTTCAGGAATTATTTTCAAAAGTGGTGTAGAATGAGAATATTTAGGAGAAAGTGTGTATATTGCTAAAAAAATCCTGAATAATTCATTTTGTTCTTACATGAAAGGTTAAGTCTCCTTTTTACTTTCTATATTTATTGGGATATATGAGAATTAAATTTTAAATTGCTGTTGAGTTCGCAAATATTGTCACTTGTTTGCAGCTATTGTGGTCGCTCCGCGTGAAATAATTTTATGTTTGCACCAAATACTAAAAAAATTATAATTCTTTATATATATATATATCACTTACAAAGTTGTGCAAACTTTTATAATTATGATTTATGTAGTTAAACCTTTTTTTGTAAGAGAAATGTAGTTAAACCTTACTATGCCTAACTATATGTAGTAAGATGCAATAATATAAATTAATATAATTAAACCTATGTATATCAAAGGAGCTTTTACCGAAAATTAGATGGAGTCCTTAAATATGCAGTTCCAAAAATAGTTTGAATTCCAATAGCAACATAATATCCAAAAGTGTTAAGAGATAAAAATTATTTTCCTATAATTATCAGTAAGTTAGCTTTCTCTAGAAAAAAAAGACATAATATTTAGTTGTTATTGTAAATAACTAGCAAATACATAAATAGTCAAAGATGATAGAAATATAACTTACACTTTTACTTGCTACCACAGTGTTGAATGACCTGAAATCATAACCTCTATTTTCACTTTGACTATCATCTTGTGTAGCTCCTTGTCCAAACACATCGATCACTTCATTATTGATAATAAGGATCTTGGTATGAGGGAGCTTGGCCACTTGCATATTGATTGCAATGTAGTGAAATTTGGATACTTATAATAGGCTGGATATGAGAGTTGACTAATTTGCAATACTAAAGTCATTAAAACATGATAGATTTAATTATAATTTTGATGTTTTAATTTATTTTATAGATTCAATTTCATCATTTTATTTTTAAAAATTTCAATTTCATCTTTTAAATTTTTAAATTGATTCATGTGATCTTTTAGTCTAATTGAATTGACTTCGTTAGAGAATGCGTGCATCATATTGACGTCATCAGACTTTGTATAGGATTAAAACTGCCATTGCACTAAGTGATTTGCCGAAAGCTACAGTTAAAAATCTGCCACTATAATAATTTCAAAATTTATAATTTTAAATATTTTTTGAATAAAAAATATAATAGAATTATAATAATGTTATAATTTTACTTGTATAATATTTATATTGTTATTACTTTTATTATTGTCTCATATTAAATTAATATTAACAAATACTAATAAATATTAATATCTTACTTCAATATATTTTTTAAATCAATAATTTAATTTTTTTAATTTTAATAAAATTAAAATAATATATAATTTAATATCATATAAAAATTGTTTAAATGTAAAAAAAAACTAAATTCCTATTAATATTTTATTTTAATATTAATATTAGTATATTTATAATAAATTAATATTAATAAATCATAATAATTATTGGTATATTATATTAATATATTAATAAAGCACAACACACATATCCTAACACCATTAGTTCATTTTAGACATAAAAATAAAATTAAATTCATTTTAAAAATTAAAAAATCAAATAAAATCTTTTAAAAATAATAAGACAAAATTAAATCTAATAAATAGATTAAATGTCCAAAGTAAATCAGCTACACATGTAGACCAATATACATGTGCATTGACTAACTTATTTCCACTGGCTTTTGATCAATTGCTTTCAAAGTTGCTTCATTACACGTAAGTACTTGAATTAAATGATCTTTATGGCGGTTGTTGTCACATGTGTAAGCGTGAAAAAGATAGGAGAGAGAAAATATTTTAAAAATACAAAATAATTATCGTTATTTGGTGGATTAAATAATTTTTTACCAAATGAATTATGGATGAATTAGATTTTTTAAAATATTTTTTGATGGATCAAAATAGATTAATAAATTATTTTTATTTGATTCATCATAATCTGAATGGAAATTTATTCAATCTATTCATTTTGCCACGAAGCACACCCATAGTTATTTGTAGTTGTAAAAGAGTTATTATATATATTCTGTCTAGACTCAAATATAATAAAAAATATTTTTTTTAAAATATAAGAAAATTTCAATTAACTTTATCTTTGTTGGAAATAATCCAAGTTCAGCATCGTCTAAAAGTAATCCCACATTAGAATATATAAGTGAGGGGCAACTTTTACCCTTTGAGTTAGGTCCAAATTTTTTCTTAATATAAGAGTCTATCCTAGATTTACTGAAAAGGACCACGCACCAAGCCCAAAAAGTATTGGGTGAGAGGGGTGAATTAAAAAAAAACCTAAGTCCCACATTGGAAGCTTTGACCTGGGACCTCGTTCTTGCTTCTGTTGCGACGAACATTCACCATTTGTTGTTTACGCACCAAACCCAATAAGTGATGGGCGTGAAGGGGTGTATTGGAAAATGCCCAAGTCCCACATCGGCTGTCTCAATCCTTAGCGTGCAACTTATATATCTGTTGGATAATTTTACTTAATGATAATTGGTTTTAAGATGAAATCTAACAGTTAACAAAAATAATTATCCTATTAAATTTATGAATTACTTAGATTATTATTTTAAATTTATTCTTTTATTTTATCTTTATCTTTACTTACTTTTATTTTCTTTATGTTTGGAGAGAAAATAATTAAGTAAAGATATATAAGAAATAATAATTAATACATCTTAAAAATTAGAAAAAAATATTATAAAAAGAGACAAATAAATTTTTAAAAATGATTTTAAAATTAAAAAGGGAGGAAGTACTATTTTTCGGTCCTTTATTTCCCTAGTAACTTAACCCAAGTAGAGGCTATCAGGGCAACATTGAAAGAACATTTACCTATACCAATGTATCTACCAATATGTGCAGGAATCTCTTTTGACAAACAATATATGCAAGAAATAAACACGAAGGAATTGAATAGGAGAAAATTAAGCTTGATTGCACAACTTGTTTGATTTTATTTTCCCCATTCTATTTTTTTCCCTTTAGAAATTTACCAAATTTTTATTCAAATAGCTGGAAGTATACTCTGGATATTAGCTCTTAATTATGAGAGGTTTTAATTAATTGATAGGCAACATCTTCAACCCGGCTTTTTGACAAAAATAGGTAAAATTAAAAAACTATTTACGTAAAACTATTTACATGAATAATTTTTCTTTTCGATGTCAATTATAATTTCAACTAATGTAAATCAATCACGTTTACAACCAATATAAAAAGTAATTTTTTTTATCAACTATAATTAAAAAGTAAAACCACTTTTGTCACTAAATATTTTTCATAATACATGCACCTTTTACATAAATAATTTTTTATTTTACCTATTTTCGTAAAAAAGTTCTTCAACCCAGTTGTGTGCGTAAATAATTTTTTATTTTATAATAAAAAGCAAGCTTCAAAATTACAGATCAATAGAGTCCAAGTAAGAGACAATGGGTGCTTCTTGCCCCATTCCTCATTGATATGTCTTTGCCCTTTTATGCACACACCTTTTCAAAATTAACCTTCAGTGGATGGCAATGGAACTCGCCTACGATATTCAGCTAGAGCCCACATTGGAAAAATATTTCTATACATTGGGTAATGCATCATGCAGTTTTTCAAGAATACTCCAGTGATTTCCTACCAGATCAATTAAGTCACAAAAAATAATAATTAGAAATAGAAAAACTGAATCCGGAGCATCATTCTTCATATTGCTTACAAAATACAATTAAGGATAGATCTTTAAAAAATAATCAAAATATTGAAATCTATATTTCAATTTTTCTTACATAGGAAACTGAAGCACGCGATCCAACTCTCACATCAACTCTCAGCACATATCAAGTATATGAGTAGCATGAGTCTGTTAGCATTTTCAGTTATTAGTTACAAGCACTTAGCGTTTTCTGTTTTTCTGGTATAACAACCGGCTTTCGCATTACCTTCTCTTTCTTCCATTGTATAAAAGCTTCTTCACTTAAGCTACAATATGATTCATGCAGTCATTTGATCACTCACGTGTGTAAACAGCATCATCTTCTCTCTCTCCTTTATGAGCATTTAATGTTTTCACATGGTATCAGAGCTCTTTTCATAAAGAGCTCTGCTGCGCATTCATACCCAAGCTTTATTTCTTCTTTCTCTTCACGTTATTCACTATGAACGAATCAACACCAAATATGGAGAGTTACCTCTATCTCCATCCAAGCGAGAATCCAGCAGTGGCTCTCGTATCACCAGTTTTAGACTCAAGCAACTATCACTCATGGAGCAGGTCCATGGTCACAGCACTAAGCGCCAAGAATAAAGTAGAATTCATAAATGGGAACGCACCAGAACCTCTGAGAACTGATAGAACCTACAGTGCGTGGAGTCGCTGCAATAATATGGCAGTATCGTGGATAGTGCATTCAGTATCGGTCGCGATCAGGCAGAGCATCTTGTGGATGAACAAAGCTGAGGAAATATGGAATGACTTGAAGTCACGATATGCGCAAGGAGACCTCTTGAGAATCTCGGACCTTCAACAAGAAGCTTCATCAATGAAACAAGGAACCCTTTCCGTCACGGAGTACTTCACAAAGCTTCGTATCATATGGGATGAAATTGAGAACTTCAGACCTGACCCCACTTGCTCTTGCACCATCAAGTGCTCATGCTCAGTCCTTACCATCATTGCCCAACGGAAATTAGAAGACCGAGCCATGCAATTCCTACGAGGATTAAACGAGCAATACAACAATGTGAGATCTCACGTGTTGCTCATGGAACCCATGCCCACCATACCAAAGATCTTCTCCTATGTAGCCCAACAAGAATGTCAGCTATCAGGTATCAACTCCTTTTCAAATCTCAGTATTGAATCAAAAGAAAATGTTTCCATTAATGCCGTCAAGATTACTTGTGAATTCTGCGAACGAATTGGTCACACCGAAAGTGTTTGTTACAAGAAACATGGGGTACCCACAAGCTATGAAGGAAGAAGCAAAACCTACAACAGAAACGGGAAAACGTGTACCCATTGTGGGAAGATGGGACACACCATTGATGTGTGTTATAAGAAGCATGGCTACCCCCCAGGATACAAGTTTGGCAACAACAAAGTAGTAAATAACATCATAGAAGGAAAAGCTACGAGTGATCAAATGCAACGACAAGAGTCTCATGATTTGGTTCGTTTTTCACCTGAGCAGTATCAAGCTTTGCTCGCCTTAATACAACAGCCATCTTCGGGAGGCTCAATCCCTACCCAATCCCAGGTTGCATCCATATCCTCATGCTCCACTAACACCTCACCAGGTACGATTCTTTCTCTCAAAACCACAGAATCTACCTCCTGGATATTAGATTCAGGAGCCACTGACCACGTCTCCTCTTCTTTGGCCAACTTTCACTCATATCATCAAGTTAATCCTATTATGGTTAAGTTACCAAATGGACACGAAGTTCATGCTACTCACTTAGGAACAGTACACCTCACCCCTTCCATTATATTGAACGATGTTCTATACATACCTTCTTTTAGCTTTAATCTCATATCCATATCCAAACTTATTTCCACAAACAACTATGAGTTAATCTTTTCCTCTAATACTTGTGTTCTGCAGGATACCAACACCAAAGCGAAGATTGGTACAATTGAATTGAGTCATGGGCTTTACCAGTTCATCTTAAAACCATCACACTCACGAACCATATGCTCCACCATTATTCATCCAAAATGTAATGTCATCCCTATAGATTTATGGCATTTTCGCATGGGTCATCCCTCTATAGAAAGGCTGCAAGTCATGCAAACTTATTATCCTTCTTTGCATAATAACAATAAGAACTTTGTATGTACTACGTGTCACTATGCAAAGCATAAACGATCATCCTTTTCATCAAGCACTTCACATGCATTAAGCATTTTTGATCTCATACATATAGATATATGGGGACCCTATTCAAAGGTTTCTATGCATGGGCATCATTATTTTTTAACCATTGTAAACGATCATTCTCGCTTTACATGGGTTTATCTAATGCAAACAAAAGCTGAGGCTCGAAAACTCATTATCACATTCGTTACATATGCTCAAACGCAATTTAATAAAACCATTAAAATCATACGTAGTGATAATGGTGCTGAGTTTCTTATGAATGATTTTTATGCTCAAAGGGGAATCATACATCAAACTACTTGTATAGAGACCCCTGAGCAAAACGGCATCGTTGAACGAAAGCACCAACACCTCTTGCATGTTACTCGATCTCTATTATTTCAAGCAAATCTTCCTCTTAATTTTTGGTGTTTTGCATTACTTCATGCAACATATTTGATCAACTGCATCCCTACTCCTTTCCTCCATAACAAATCTCCCTATGAACAGCTATACACACGCCCTTGTGATATCTCGAACCTTTGGGTTTTTGGTTGCCTATGCTACATAAGCACTCTCAAATCTCACAGACAAAAGCTCGACCGCCGTGCCCACCCATGCATCTTCATAGGTTTCAAACCAAACACCAAAGGATATTTAGTATATGATCTCCATTCCCATAGCATAACCACATCCAGTAACATTGTTTTCTATGAAGACCACTTTCCTCTCTTCCCTGATACTCCAGAATCATCCACCCCTCCTACTTCTATATCATCTCTCCCATTCTCCAATAATCCCGACAGCTTTGAACACCCCATTCCACCCAATGACAATCCCTCATCCTCACATATACCTTCTCCTTTTCTATGATGTTCCACGAGACTAAAAAAGGCACCCACTTATCTCCAAGATTACTACCATGCACTCACTTCACAAGCTGATACCAATACGCGTGGAGTTAGGTATCCTCTACATTCTGTCCTATCCTACTCCCGCCTTTCACCTTCCCATAAACACTTCGTGATGTCAATATCGGTAAACACTGAACCCAAATCTTATGATGAGGCTTCCCAATTTGACTGTTGGATTAAGGCTATGCAGGCAGAAATACAAGCTCTTCAACAGAATCAAACATGGACCCTTACACCACTACCACCACACAAGACAGCTATCGAATGTCGCTGGGTATATAAGATCAAATATAAAGCAGATGGTACTGTTGAACGATACAAGGCGCGTCTCGTAGCCAAAGGATACACACAACTAGAAGGATTGTACTTTCTTGATACATTCTCTCCCGTGGCTAAGCTCACCACTGTGAGATTGCTTCTCGCTCTTGCTGCCCTTCACAATTGGCATCTTAGGAAACTTGACGTCAATAATGCATTTCTTCATGGCGACCTTGACGAAGAGGTACACATGACTCTTCCCCCAGGTCTTCAGGTGCATGATCACAATCTAGTTTTCCGACTTCAACGTTCATTATATGGTTTGAAACAAGCAAGCCGCCAATGGTTCACACGGCTCTCTTCTTTCCTCATCTCTCACGACTTTCGCCAATCTGCAGCAGACCATTCTCTTTTTCTCCACTTCAATAACAGTGATACCACTGTTGTGCTCGTTTACTTTGATGATATAATCATAGCAGGTAACAATCTCGACACCATCACGCATATCACAAACCTCCTTGATCAAACTTTCAGCATCAAGGACCTTGGCACCTTGAAGTTCTTTCTCGGTCTTGAAGTTGCTCGCAATAACAAGGGCATTCACTTATCTCAACGTAAGTACGTCTTGGATATCTTATCCGGCTCAGGCATGCTTGCCTCTCGACCCGCTTCAACTCCCATGGACTACTCCACCCGATTAACAGCCTTGATGGGCACTCCTCTATCAGAAACTTCTTCTTCCTCATATCGCTGGCTGATTGGAAGACTCATTTACCTCACCAACACTCGTCCCGATATCACTCATGCCGTTCAACAACTCAGCCAATATATGGCTCACCCTACTTCAGCTCACTCACAAGCAGCATTTCGTGTCTTATGATATCTCAAGGGCTCACCTGGTTTGGGCATCTTTCTTGCGGCCGACGGCCCTCTGCAACTCAAAGCTTTCAGTGACTCCGATTGGGCCGGTTGCCGCGATACAAGGCGTTCCATCACCGGCTTCTCGGTATATCTCGGCTCATCCTTTATTTCTTGGCGTTCGAAGAAACAACCTACTGTTTCAAGAAGCTCCTCAGAGGCGGAATATCGGGCCTTGGCGTCTACAACATGTGAGCTTCAGTGGCTCACGTACCTTCTGCAAGACTTTCAGGTCTCCTTCCTTCAGCCCACAACCCTATACTATGATAATAAGTCCGCTATTCAAATAGCTTGTAATCCCGTCTTCCACGAACGAACCAAACATATAGAAATCGATTGTCATATCGTGCGTGATAAGGTGAATCAAGGATCCCTCAAACTGCTTCCTATCTCCTCGCAATTGTAGCTAGCTGACATTTTTACGAAGCCACTCTCACCCTCTTTGTTTCAAGATCTCTGTTCCAAGATGGGAATGCTGAATATCCATTCCCAGCTTGAGGGGGGCTCTTAGCACATATCAAGTATATGAGTAGCATGAGTCTGTTAGCATTTTCAGTTATTAGTTACAAGCAGTTAGTGTTTTCTGTTTTTCTGGTATAACAACCAGCTTTCGCACTACCTTCTTTTTCTTCCATTGTATAAAAGCTTCTTCACGTAAGCTACAATATGATTCATGCAGTCATTTGATCACTCACATGTGTAAACAGCGTCATCTTCTCTCTCTCTCCTTTATGAGCATTTAATGTTTTCACATCAACATCAAATTGAAATGGTAAATAATTAGATTGTATTACATAGGAATTGCAAGTTTATTGTTGTATACATTTCAACTTTGTTGACATTTAAATTTTGTATTTTCCTTTTTTTATTGATTTAATTTATTCCTATATTATAAATTAGACTACACAATTTGAAGAGTGAGATTCTCAATTAAACATTCTCGGCATTCTCTTTTCTGTGTTTTGAATGTACAATTCATGCATTATCCTTGCAACTAGCCAAAACTTTCCTCTCTTGACCATCTCAAACTACACTTTTTTCTTCTTTATTTCTTCTTTATTTGTACATTTTATCTTAGTAATTTTGTATCTCTTTCAATAAACATCTTTTCTCCCTGCCTCTAAATTGAATTAATTTTAATAGTTTTTTCTAAAAGAAATTACCAAAAGTTATAAAATAACCTTATAATATAATTTAAATTGTTTATGATAAATGTAAAATATAATTCATATATTGAAATATATTAATTAATTTATTATGAACTTTAATTATAATATATATTTATTATTTATATTAAATTTAATTATATAAAATAAATATTTATCTTGTACAAGGTATAGATTAGTATATTAACTCAACCGAAATTTTAAAGAGATAACTTGTCGAAAAAACTTAGGCGTTGTATTGTATGTTTTTGGATTATTTTGCAATTAAAATTATAATTTCACATTGGTAACATGTACCAATTTTCAATGTCTTTTAGCGAGGTGAAACTTTAATTTTAATTTGGAAACACCTAAGGTATCTCAATTATTGCACATAAGCGTTATCCCTAGTAATCTTCACGTTTGGTGTCTTATATTTTAAGATCCTATTTAATTTATCACTAAATAAGTTTATTAAATAAGATCTATTATCAATATCAAAGGTTGATATGCACCTGTTGGGGCCAATCACCTTCTTCCAACTGGGAATTAATGAGCAACTTTGCAGCTTGATGAAGAGGAGTAAGGTCTCTCTCTGACTGTACATAGAAATTTAAAAATAAAGGGAAAAAACTTATTACAAGATTTGATTGTAGTTACAACAACAAAAAGAAAACATTTTAAAATTTAAATCACGATGAAGTGAACCTATAATCACACAAACACGCACACATAAAAAGCAAACCTGTCCAGCATAAATTAGACCCATAAGAGCCCATGCTGTTTGTACAACGTTTGATCGACTTCCTTCAAGAGGTATGTATATCTGCATTGTTTTCATTAAAAAAGACATTACTACAATTATTATTATCATCAACTAAGGTTAAAGAGTAATTATTTAGTAACAACAATTCAATTACAAACCTTTTTTGGGCTTGAAAGATAACTCTCTCCCCACCCACCATCCTCTCTCTGTGTTGTAAGTAGAAATTTCACAGCCTTGCGAATGGCATTACAATTAGTGTAAGTCTTACCGGCAGCTGCTAGACCACCAAGTGCAAACCAAGAGCCATAAGTGTAGCAAACTCCCCAACATCCATACCATGAACCATTGGTTGTTTGTGTATCTTCAAGGAATTGAACTGCATTGACAATGAAATTCTTAATCTCTGTCTTCCTATGCTCTGGATATAGCTTCTGGAACAAAACTAAAGCTTGAATTGCAGATCCAGTGCACTCAACATATTCATGCTCAATTACAATGTCCTCAAAAAATTCAGTGGGATTGAGTAACTGAAAATTAATGAAAAAATTGATTAGTTTATTAATTGATGAATGGATTTTTATCAACCGATGAATATGTACATATTGCATTATTAATTAATATAATACTTACTTCCAACCATTCTTGAGCTCCTATTGGTTCCCATGCTGCTATACCACCTTTTTTACTCTACAATAATAAAAAAATGTAGTTGTGTCAAATGAAAATCAATTAGTAAAAGTAAAAAAATCAATTACCAAAGTCTTTTGCACAATCCCTACTTTCCCATTGATAAAAGATCAAGTAACAAAGAGAAGGGCAATTAGTTGATTGATTTATTAATTAAAAGCACATGGCCATGAATTTAAGTGAATATTGCAACATGGTACAGAACAAATTTCACCAATCTTGAACAAATGATGCGATGTTGGATTTGAGAAAAGGAGTCCATCATCAACATTAATTGGTTGCTATAAGAAATGTGTAGCAAATTTCTATAAAATATTTCATAGCATTAATATTGTTGGAATTTTTTATTCCAATAATTAATGTGGGCTAATATTATAAGATAATTATATTAGTTATTTATCATTAGTGTGCTTTATTTTATGTGATTAAATTAAGTGAGCCCGTTAGACAATTAAATCAGATGATATAAACTTAAATGAGTAGATGTCAGTGTTAACCTATTAGGGGATAATGAGAACCCTATTAGGTTAATACGCTATAAGAAGACTATGGTCCTCAATATACCGAGCCGTCACACATTGTTTCTTTTTCCCCATCTAAAGAGTTACGAAGGTCCTATTGAGAAATAAAAAAGTTCCAGTTGAGGAAGAATCATGAAGCCACCAGTTACACTGTTAGCTGGTTATCTGTTGTTTCTATCGTATTTCGTAACAAATACTAAGAAGAGTACATAGATCAGAAATCACCTAAGGATTGAGATTCTGCTGTGTTTGTTTGATCAATCATTATGCATTCAAGTATTCCTAAAATTCTTCTTGATAATCTAACGTAATATGTTCTTGGTGGTTATATTGGTATTTTATAAGGATCCTCTAAAATTCCAACAAGTGGTATCAGAGTCACCATTACTGTTTGATTATTGGGATTTAACATTATTTGATTCTTATTATACCTTAATTGCTTTGTTTTTATGAACCCTATTTTTTTGACACAACACATATTAATTGTCGGTAAATTCAAATATTGTCATATTGGATATTTGGTTTGAATTCGAGTGTTTTTTTTTTTCCCGGCATTGTGTTGGGGTTTATTGTTGCAAAACAATTATATTGCAATTTATCATGTATGCTTAAGTTTATTTTTTAATTGTTTTTATTATTGTCCTAAAATAATTTTTAGTGGGAGTCCTAAGGTGATATATGAGTAATCTGGGTATGCATCACTAGAAAGTAGTAAAACACATAATGTGCTAATTGAAGAGAACAAGAAACTACATATTTTCATATCGAAAGTCTAGAAGTTTAGAGATCATTGGGTATTCTAACTTTGATTTTTATGGAATATCTTAATAGCAATCACTCCACACAAGGATCCTTATTTAACCATATTGGTGGAGTTAATATTTTTTTCTGAGACATCATACTATAATTTATTACAGCTAAATTATTGTAACTAGCTTGCTTGTTGTTGCCAACATTAAGAAGCCATCAGGTGTTTATTGAGATAATATCTTAACGGTCTTATTAAGGATTCAACCAAGTAAAAGTTTGTTGATAATATAAAATATTTGGTTGTTAAATAAAGAATTCAGAAAATACAAATTTGTATAGAACATATAGGGACTCATTCCATACTAGCAGATCTACTTACTAAAGGTTTGATACTTAAAGTTTTTTCATGAGCATACTGCTCTTGATAGTACCTTAGTTTAGTGAAATTCTTGCTTATGTTCTATATCTTATGGTTTACAAACATTTTGTTGTTTGGATTTTCTGCAGAAATAAAGTTGAAGTTTATCATTTCATTATAAGCTTGTTTTGTTTGCAATATTTATGTTTTGTTTGGATTGATCTCTATAAAGAATAAAGTTTGGACCAATTGGAAATACACATGACTGAGATCACATTACATGTAATTTTCATACTGCTTATCCATATTGACCTATGTCATTGACTGAGTGTATTGATGTGGTGGTCATTGAGGTTTAGTTACATTTGTTGTAGTGATGAAAGTCGTAGTGATTCCATTATTGATACATGAGATGGACCAAGTTATTAAGGTGGAAGTCTAAAGGTAAATAGCATATGGATGCACGCTTAAGGATTTTGATATAATCGTTACAATATGTGGACCAAGTGGGAGATTGTTGGAATTTTCTATTCTAATAATTAATGTTGGATAATATTATAAGACAATCATATTAGATATATGTCATTAGTGAGTTTTATTTTATGTGATCAAATTAAGTGAGCCCATTAGAAAACTAAATCAGATGATATGGACTTAAATGAGCAAATGTCAGTGTTGGTCCATTAGGGAATAATCGGAACCCTATTACGTTAACACGCTATAAGAATGCTATGGTCCCCAATATACCGAGTCATCAGACATGGTTTCTCTTCTCCCCATCTGAAGAATTATGAATGTCTTATTGAGGAATAAAGAAGTTTCGGTTGAGGAAGAACCGTGAAGCCACATGTTACGTTGTTAGCCAATTATCTATTGTCTCTACGACATTCCGTAATGGATCCTAAGAGATCATAAATCACCTACAGATTCAGATTTCACTGTATTTATTTGATCAATCATTATGGATCCAGATATTCCTAAAACTCTTCTTGATAATCTAACATAATGTGTTCCTAGTGGTTATATTGGTATTTTATAAGGATCCCCTAAAATTCCAACAAACATTTCTTTAAATTTGTTGGAAATTGAGATTTTTCCAAAAACTACATCTAAATTTTTTGATGTTTTTGTAATTCCAAATTTCTTGTAAGAATGGTAAAAGTTGCTTGTGTTAAGAAATAACTAGTTGTAGGTTAAATTTCTTGTAAGAATTGTAAAATTTGCTTGTGTTAAAAAATAGCTAGTTGTAGGTTAACGATGTTAACTTTTGCATATTTGTAAAATGAGTCATGATTGTTCTAATGCTTTGTTCAATAATAGACTTTTATAGATTTTAAATTTAAGCAACTTACTGTAACACTTATAGTGTTATGTTTAAATGTAATATACATCAAAGCAAATTTTTATTTGTCTTCTTTGTGTTTGATGAGTTTCCTTCCAAATCTCTGTGTTTAGTTTTTCTATCCAAATTTAATGGTACTTGCCTGAAGTGACAACAAGATATTGACTGAATCATAAAATCTTTCAGGTTTCACTTTTTCTCCCACAATCTCTGGTGACAACTTTGATAGAAGAAGACAACACTAAAACACAGAAGAACTTTAATTAGTTATATTAACATATATTTGTAATTGATAAAGCTTATTATTAAATTAATTGATTTTTCACGAGCTAAGTTGTCAGATACCTTTAAACCTTCTGCAGTGCAATCAGAAACTTGCCATCCATGGTCTTGATCTGAGAATGTCCAAGACCCTTTAGTAATATGACGATACATACTCTTAAAATCTCCTGAAGGGTTGTCTCTCACCTTTGAAATAAGAATGTCAATTCATTACTACTATGTAAAGCTAACAAACATACTCTTAAGTAATCTAATGAACACTAACTTAATAGTCAATTATAAATTAATATGCATTGCAATTAGAATACTATAATTATACTAGTTATAATTAATATTGTTAGTCAGACAAATTAGTTAGTAAGTAATAAATTTTTTGGTTGATTAATGAATTGCATAATTTGAATAAACTATATTCACTGGGGAATTTACCTTCCTTATAGGAGAATTATGATTCTTTTATGTACTTATCATAAAAATTAAGCACACCTGAGACTTCTTGATGAAATCATGCCCTTTTGCAAGTGAATGGCCAATTTCGTCAATTAGCTTAGTTGCAAGCAAAGCTTGAACTGCAAAACCAGCATCCCATTCTTGACTACCAAAACTCTACATCATATACGTAAGTGATTAATTAATTAACTAATTAACTAATACATCCTAATGGTTATAATAACACACATAGACGTACTTGCATGGTCATTCCATCTTCAGAAACCCATAAGTAATCTGAGACCCTTGCAAGATGCTTCTTAAAGGCATCTCCCTGTGGATCTTCAACCCAACAAGCAAGCATACATAGAACCTGAAAAACATATACATGTTTAGCATAGTTGAATGAGTTTCCTTCTTGAAGAGGAAACTAATTTTTCTCATAAGGCTAAACAATCAAATTAATGCATTATTGTTATGACACCTACCTTTTCCACACACCCAATAGTTATGTATCGACTATTCTCATCTTCGTAATGAATATGGTTCATTGTTACTTGAAGGGCCTTTTCTCTAATTAGTTTGTTGAAAGGCCAACAAGTAAGTAGTGGCTCAGTAAACATGTATAGACTGTCCCATACTAGGTCTTGTATCAAAGAATGAGGATAATAAAGATCTTCCTGTGATAGATAGAATGAACAATTATCAGTTTCATGATAAAGAGAATGTGTACATACACACATTGCGATTGATTAAATATTAGTTTTCTCACCTTTGCACATTGATGACGCACTTTTTTCCAATTAACTTTTTCATAAGGCTGAGTAAAGAGCTCTTCTCTCAATTGTAAGATGAGTGGTGTGATTGGACCCACAAACCTTTTCCCATATAAGTAAGACATAGGCATATATACCAATCGACAATAACACCACATTTTAGCTACAATAATTATGGTGAAAATGAGATTCAATGATTAAACATCGTATATTCAACAATTTAAACATATATTGTTGAATAAAGAGTGACAAAATAAAATAAAATAAACTCAACCTGGATGCATAGGAAGAAACGAAGGAATAATCCAAAACTCTGGGGGCATTGGGTTGCTTCCACACCAATCAAATACACCAAGTATCTACAAGAGTAGGATCCATTTAAACCATACATACTAGCTAGTTTGTGTATTTATATTTATGTAAAACTGAATGTGATACCGAAAGCCAAGTTTTCCCCCATGAAGGGATGTGTGTTACACCACCATGATCATGAATCCACTTTTTTCCTCTAGCACATGCATTTTCATGACCTCCATTAGGCCCTTCTCCAAGAATTCGCATACATATATAGTTTAGTGTAGTACCAAACATGGTGCTATGACCCTCTATGTGTAGTCCCCATCCTCCATCTTCATTCTTTAAATTGAAGAACAAAATGGACAATATTAATTATTCTTTGTTGCAATGAACAAATTTTAAACTTCACGCATATACATCAACAAGTTAATTAAATGATACAAGAATTTTGAAAACAAAAAATGTTACAACTCTCTCTCTCTCTCTCTCTCTCTCTCTCTATACATATATATATATATATATATATATATATATATATATATATATAATCATGCTTGATTGGGAAAATGAATCTTGAAATTGAATAGGTATACCTGGTGATAGTATATGTAACGGAGAATCTCTTTTCGATACTCTTCTGGGAATACCAAATCAAGATGCCCTGTAATGTACATACAAAAAACCTGCAATGTTTTGAATAAGTAAAAATTAATATCGATTAATGTTGTTTTAGTTGAATTTTATCGATGATTAATCTTTAATTACCTTAATGGATTTGAGTCCAGTTTCGTATATGATGTTTAAATTTATGTCCTAGTTAATATTTCATAATTATTTTATAAAAAAAGAAACTACTTATGACCAAACATTAATTGAATTTTTTTATTCTTAATCAGTGTCCCATATTCAATGTTATGTACAAATACCAAAGTTTCCAAACTTCGAATTTCTATGTTCATTTAATGGTCTAGTATATCTTAAATTGACAAACTCTATTGTTTTATTATTGAATAAATCCATATTTCAATCTTTAATAAAATATTAGTACCATAAACCAAAAAAAAATAGCTCCATAAAAAATAGAATGAAGTTAGTAACTTTTTACTAATTTATTACTTAATATTCTATTAATTTTAGTTTATTTAAATACTTTTAAAGAAATTAAAATTAATTGTTTCACAATTTGATATATTCTAAACATGCATCATAAACTATTTTTTTATTATTTGACTTCAACTAATATAACTATATGCAATAATAATAATTTAAAAATTAACAATATGTTTAGACACCCTTTTAGAACAGCATAAAATCACATCAATTAATTCTAGTGAAGAAAAAAAAGTGAAAACTATAATTATTTAGTTCTAACTTAATGTAAAATATCACATAACACCACAAAACCAAACATGCTATAAATATATTATAAATTTGGTCAGAGAAGACCAAAAGTGATTACTTTTATTTTTCAAAAGAGTAAAATATGAGTACACTAAAACAATGTTTATTGAGTAGAATTGACATAAAGAAATTAATAATTATTTTTCCTATTGTACTCTTAAAGCTTCATCTCAATAATTTATGTAAGGGAAGTTTGCATTAGAGATAGATTAGGTCTATAAATTCATATCTTAGTGAAAAACAATATGAAAAACATCTAAAAAGCTACACGTAAGTTATATCTTTTTAATTTAAATTGAAGTAATTAAATTAATTTAAACTATGAATTCACAACTTATCAAACTCAACCAAATTAATTAACCCAAAGGGTTGGTGCAAAGGTATAAGTTCTCATTGCATTCACATGTAGGAAAATGATTTATTTAGCGAAATAATCCATGTTTGATTATGTTCGTGTGTAAAATTTTCTTGGGTCAGTAACAACAATGTTATGAAAACTGGTTCGGCCTTGCTAGTCAGACAGGTCCAACCGGGATCCAGTGATCTAACCAAGTCGGTTTCACTATTGGTCTATTCATGCATGTGGCTTGGGATGACTCGGCCAAACCTGACCAGTTTTGAGGGAACCCAATGACCCGACCGGTTTTACAAACCCGAACTGGCAGTGTGCACATAAAAAAAAATTGGACCACTTGTACAACATTGTTTTGATGTCTCATTATCAATCCAAAAAGAACAAAATAATGCATTTGAGATTGAGTGTTTGTCACTATCCCTAAAAATCTCAGTCTTACTCGAACTAGCCAGAGACCCCTTATTTTCATCTTCATTCTTCATGCTTGAGCTCGCCACTGCACTTGGTCTGCAATTTGTTGGTCACCACACACTTGCCAACTGGGTCTGCAAATCGTCGCATGAAGCCACGAACTCCCTCGACGCCGTGCACTTGGGTCAGCACTTTGCAACTTGTCGTCGCACCTGGGTCTCATTTTCGGTGGTGAGTTCTCCATTTCTCCTCCACCTAGTTTTAACTTTATTTTTTTGCTTATGCTTTTATTATTTTATGCATTGGTGTTATTGTTTTGGGGAAAAAACTCGTGTTTTGTTATGCTTATTTATAAATTATAATTCAATTGATATTTGACATTTTTCAATTGCAAATGTTTGTAAATTCATTAATGTAAATATGTAATGCACTTATGCTTATTTATAATGCCACTATTATCTATTCTTGTAGAGTTGTAGACTCTAGTAAGTAGTAGGTAGTAACTGCTATTTGAGTTAATTTTGTTGAGAATCTGAGATTAGTAAATTCACTTAGTTTAGTTCATTGTGTCTATTCTTGTAGTCATTCACTCATTGTTATTGATATTTGATAATAATTGTCTAATATATAGTAATAGCTATTGATGTATGAGAATCTAAGTTAATGTACTTATTTGGAATTCAATACCATATATGATCACTAACTCATAATTAACTTAGTCTTTTTACAATTTTAGGGGGTGTTTGGTTTGGTTGTTTTCTGTTTTCATTTTCACTGGAAATAGAAAATGATGATGAAAATGTGTTTGGTTGGATTTTTGTTTTCATTTTCAATGAAAATATTTTCCCAAATCTAAAATATCATTTTCAATGGAAACAATAAAATATCATTTTTAGTGTTTTCAGTTGAAACTAGGAACCTCATTTTGGGTAAAATAAAAATGCGGTGGCAAGTAATGTAATTTTAAACAAATCTAAAAATACATTTCCTTTTGAAAACGTATTTTCAGTGTTTTTATTTCTTGAAAGCAGATAATAAGAAGTCAAACCAAACATGTTTTCAGAATTCTAATCTTTTGAAAATAAAAGCAGTTTTCAGAAAATGAAAACAAGAAATGAAAATAGAAAATGAAAATGCAAACCAAACATACCCTTAGTTATTTGGAATTTCTTTGAT
The DNA here is from genome assembly GCF_004193775.1 of Glycine soja. Taxonomy (NCBI): domain Eukaryota; kingdom Viridiplantae; phylum Streptophyta; class Magnoliopsida; order Fabales; family Fabaceae; genus Glycine; species Glycine soja. Next base: position 35,264,721 of record NC_041004.1, read on the forward strand.
TGCTAATGTTTGCAATTAGACTTGAAGATGTTATCTGTTGAAGCCCCATCATCTCAAGCATCATCCACTCCAAATACTTCTCAGAATGTTAGAAAGAAAAATGATCCAGCTTGGGGACATTGTAAACAAATTAATGAGGGTGCTACAAAAGTGACAATGATGTGTATTTATTGTGATAAACGGGTTAAGGGAGGTATTATTAATAGGTTTAAGGCTCACTTGGCTGGAAGCCCAAGTAAAGGCCTGCAAGAGAGTTCCTACTGATGTCCAACATAAAATGAAGCAACTACTTGAACAGTTTGAAAAAAAAAGAAAGAAAAGAAAAGTGCAGGAAAAATCTTAGGACAGTAACACATTTGAAATGGATGAAGACCCTATGAGAATAGGTAAGGAATTAAGAGGAACTCCAAAACCACTAGTTTTTTCCTAGTCTCAAAAGGGGAAGAACACTCCTCATGTAGATGACTGTTTCATGCCTAGAAAAACTCCTGGAGCTCAACCTAGCTTGAAGAGTGTCTTGCAAAATAAGCAAATTGTAGAAAATTATGACAAAGCCATTGAAGAGTGTCTTGCAAAAGATGTTGTTCAAACATTCTAACCGATAATGTTTCAAATTATGTTGTTGTTGGTAGGTTATTGGAAAAAGAGTTTCCTAAGTTACATTGGTCTCCTTGTGCTGCTCACTGCATTAATTTGATGTTGCAAGACTTTGGGAAATTTGAGGAAGTAAGTGAGATTGTTTCACATGCCTAAAAAATTACCAAGTACATATATTATTAGTTATTGATAATTGCTATGTATACATAAATGTGGTAATTAAATCACACAAAAATTATCTAATTTATTCCTCTTTTATTGCTTCTTTTTGTGTTAAACATTAAGATTTTGACATCTTCTGAGTTTTTATCTAGTAGGTGCTCAAACTAGTAAATTTATAGTATTTTTGGTGGTATATTCTTTTTGTAGAGACACAACAGAAGGCCTGGAAGAGGGTTGAAGAATTAGAGCAGCTTGCTTAGTGTGTCAGCAACCAATTAGCGTGAGGAGCCAACTTGGAAGCCAGGCTTAGCGCGTCTTTGGCGGCTTAACCAGCATTTGGGACCAAATAAGGAGCTAGGGCACAAGAGAAGAGGGAGAATCCACTCACTTGGGGACCCTTTCCTCCATTTTCTTTCATTCTCTTCTGCACCTTTTGTTTCCTTTTTGTATTAGTAAGCCTCTCATGTCAATGAGAGACTAAACCACCCATTGTTAGCAGCTCAACAACCAAACACTCTTAATGTAATAATTATAACTATCTATTTAATGCTATTTTGATATTATTGTCTCTTTTTTGTACTTAATATCATGTTTACGGTTTGATCACCCATGACTCTTTGAATATTTGTGTTAGTTAATTTGAGTGCAGATGTTTGTTATTATTTGTTGTTTGATTATGTTATGCGCTCAGTGCATGTGTGTGCGCTTAGCACATAATGGATGTTTTGATAGTTGCGCTGAGCCTGCACGTCACGCTAAGCCCCTTTGTTTTGAAATATTTTGTATTTGGGCTAAGCGCGCAAGTGTAGACTAAGCACGCATGGGCAACTAGCTAAGCCTGCATGTTGCGCTAAGCCCAAAAACCCCTTTGTTTTGTAATATCTCGAATTGGGCTAAGCGTGCAGGCGCACATGATGTTTTGATAGTTGTGCTAAGCCTGCATGTCACGCTAAGCCCAAAGGACTCCCTGTTTTGAAATATTTTGTATTTGGGCTAAGCGCGCAAGTGCAGACTAAGCACGAATGGGCAACTAGCTAAGCCTGCATGTCGCGCTAAGCCCCAAAACCCCTTTGTTTTGTAATATCTCGAATTGGGCTAAGAGTGCAGGCCCAGGCTAAGCGAGGCATGCATTTTTGCTAAGCCTATGGTGCTCGCTAAGCGGATTTTGCAGGAAATTTCCTCCTGCAAAACTCGCTAAGCCCCATATGGCGTGTTAAGTCCAATAATATCTCTGGAGTTGCAATTTAATTATTTGGGCTTAGCGCGCAAGTTCAGGTTTAGTGTGCAAGTTTAGGCTTAGCGCACAAGTTTGGGGTCAGCCCAAAAAAAATCAAAATTTCTTGTAATTTTAATTTGGTGTGTCTCCTACGCTGTAGACTTAGCGCACACTTATGCACTAAGCCCACTGTGCATTTATGTTTGTTTTGTTTTATGGAGCACTAAGAGCGCACATGTGTGCTTAGCACACCACTCCCTCATGCCTTATTTCATTTTTTGTTACTTTTTAAATTTGAATTCTTTATTATGTTTAATTTTTCATGAAAGACATGATGATGCATTTTGGGTAACTCTGATAGTTAACACTTTTTGAGGCATGTTTGGTTGAATTGATTGCATGACTGAGACATTGCGTACTGGTTATTAATGTTGTGAAATTTTCAATTTTTGAGTGAGCACATGCTGTTGAGTGATGGTTTTGTAAATTAAATGCGCATGAGTGAGTTGGTTAGCTTGCATGACAGGAAATTATGGATGAAAAACTAAATGCTTCACATTAACGTGTGAGTTGTGTGCACCTTAATTGCAAGAGAACGACTGATTTCATTTTCTCGATTTTGCATGATTCTTGAATTGCTTGAGTGCATACGTGATGTGGATATGATCAAGGCCTTGTTGTTTATTTTAATTTCAGTCACTTAGCCAAATAATTACTATTAATGAATGATTGAATCCCTTGCACCCTTTAGAGTCTAAATGTGAATGAATTTTGTCATTGAACCTTGAGATGAATGCAGATACTACTATTGTGCACCGTGTCTTAGGTTATAGGAAAGCACTGTTATGGATCAAGACAAATTTGTCCTAAATTTGGGGGAGTGCCTTGGAAAACTTGTGTTGCAGCGATATATAGTAACAATTATACAAAAAACCAGAATGACATTCTGTGGTAGTCTAAAAAAAACTAATAAAAAAACAAAATATGGAGAAATAAGAGCTGGAAGCAAATGTTTACCAAGGAATCCTTGTGTGCTATTAAGTGTGGCATGACAATAAAGGTTGGTGGTTTTGAAAAAAGTGGTATTTCAAGTAGATAGGAAATGAGAGAGTGCTCTCCTAAAACCTAAGTGTTTGAATAAAAAAAAAAAACCATGATTTCTTGTTAGCCCAACCACGTTACAAGCCTAATAAAATTCTTAGTGATCCATATTGTGTGTGTGCAATAACATTGAATGAGATGATCTGTAAATATAAGAATTATAACTTCAGTCAGTTTAAATGAAACACACATAACTTAAAACACTTGTGTGCTTCAAAGAAACACTAGCCTTGTGAGGAGTGAAACATAATTGATCTTTCTTTGATACTTGCCATACTTGCCAACCTATTTCAATCTCTGAGTGCATTCTTTGCATGATTCCATCATGAAAACCATGACAAGTGTGAACTTGAGGGTTGGAAGTTGAAATTGTTTGAAAAGTATGCAATTATCTCAGTTATTGTGGTTGGTTACATTCTAAACATTGTCATTAACCCGACTTAGTGTAGTTTTGCTTACTTTTGCTTGAGGACAAACAAAACTTTAAATTTGGGGGAGTTTGATAATTTCTATATATACGTAAATGTTGTAATTATCTGATTTTTCCACCTTGTATTCCTTCTTTTTGTGTTAAACATTAGGATTTTGACATATTCTGAGTTTTTATCTAATAAATGCTTAAATTGATAAATTTATAGTATCTTTGGTAGTATGTTTTTTTGTAGAGACACAATAGAAGGTTAAGAAGGGGGTTGGAGAATTGGAGTAGCACGCTCAGTGCGTCAACAACCGCTCAGCGCGAGAAGCCAACTTGGAGGCCAGGCTTAGTGCGCATCTGGCGGCATAGCGCGCGGTCACTTATGCCAGCTGGACTTTGCATGTGCGCTCAATGCGCACATGCAGGCTTAGCGCACGATCAATGACAAAAAACATGATTGTAGTGCGTTTTAAAGGAAAAAAGGAAGAAACCAGAAAACAATTTTTTTGGGACCAAATAAGGAGTTAGGGTACGAGAGAAAAGGGAGAACCCACTCACTTGGGGACCCTTTCCTCCCTTTTCTTCCACACCTATTGTTTCTTTTTTGTATTAGTAAGTCTCTCATGATAAAGAGAGGGTAAACCACCCATTGTTGGGAGCTCAACAATCAAACATTCTTGATGTAATGATTTTAACCATCTATTTAATGCTATTTTGATATTATTGTCTATTTTTTGCGCTTAATATCATGTTTATGGTTTGATCACCCATGCTCATGTGGTGTTATAGGGTTTATGCATTGGAAAATGTTTATCTCCTAAGAACTTGCAAAGAACATCTAGGTAATCTGTGTCAAGGGATAGAATGATATTATTTAGCCTTATTTATGCATCTTTATTCTTAAAGCAAATTATTTGACGTAGCTCTTAAGGGATTAGGAGTGAAATTAGGTACTTTAGGCTCTTTCACATCAGGGATCATGGTTAGGGTAGGTTAACGGGTGAAGGTAATAATCAGAATAACGTTAAATAGTGAAAAATCCTTAATGTTGCATCAAGAGTAGTTTCGGTAGGCTGAGTCCCAACAATTGAGTTAGATTTTCTTCATACATTTGAATTGATTTGATTACTATATTGATTATTTATGAGCAAATAGCTAATATTACAAAAAGATAATGATTAAGGATAAAGTTCTTCAATACATATATAATTCATGCTTTATTTTATCATGGGCCAACCAACTTCGTTAATCTTGGTGATATTATATGGAAAAATATTGTTTGGTGGTTTGGTATATTACATTAGGGGTGTTTATGATGCGATTTAATTCAATTTTTAAATAAAAAATATTCAAATTAAATATAAAATAAAAATGCGGTTTACTTTAATTTAGTTTAAATATAACATCAAATTCAGATCGAATTTAACTAATCTTTTATAGTTTGATTTGATAGTTTTATTTTTTAATTTAATTATTAAAATAATTTAAAATCTATCAATTAAACTTATATAATTATTATGCTATATTATTTTAAAAATGAATTTTATTTTATATTAAATTTTATTTAACATATTTTAGTTGAAAATAATTATTTTCACATTTATTTATCATTATTATAAAATGATATTACCAATTATTTTTACAATATAATAGTAATTTATGCATCACTTAATATTTAACACTATTTTTTTAACATATTGATATATCTTTTTTAACATATGAAAACAAAATATGATTCTTGATCATATAAGAAAAGAAAATATAATAAATTATTCAATACTTATTATTAATTACCACAACAAAAATTATATATTATTATAAAATTATTATAGAAAAAAATATACTATAAATCACATACTATAACCATTATAAAATTTAAATAATATTATCTACAATATGCTACACATCCATTAAATAAATCCATCTAATTGTAATGTGCAATTTGGTTTGATTTTGATAACAAAATCTAAAAATCGAGTCAAACTATACAAAAATATACAATTTTTTTATTTAAACTGTTTTTAGTTAAATTTTTTTAATTTAAAAATTTAAAATTAATTTGATTCCATTTTCAACACCCCTAATTACATCGATATAACATATGAGTTTGTATTGCAAAGCACCGTTTGTTATGTCGAAGTGGTTATCCCTTGTATAGGCAGGATAGTGCATTAATGTCATTTACTGGTTTGTTTTTATGCCTTGTGTTAGGAGGCCTAATCTCATCTGTAATTTGTGTTTGAATTGGGCATCCCTTGTGCTTAATTCAGATATTCTAATACAAGCTTGGTGAAATTATAGTGAGCTATTAGATAAAAAAAATTAAAATCAATTAAATATGATTTATTCGAATTATTATTACTCCTAAACTCCATTCAAATGGACCTGTGAACGTGCCTAAATTTACTTTTTATTGACTGAATTTCAGCACAATAATATTATCTAAATTGTTTATTTTTTTGGCTTTATTTTATTTTTAATTTATCGGATATTATTTTTTGTATTAAAATTATTGATATTTTATTTTTTCTTGATATTTTAAAATAATTGATGCATTACAAATTTTAAGTTTCATTAATTTTCTTCCACATATACTCATAACTCATAAGCAACTAATACTACACTTGTAACCTATTTAAACAAAACATTTGAAATAATGATATTTAAAAGTTAACTCTTTGGATTCTAAATTTGATATTCATAAGCAATTAATACTACACTTGTAACCTACTAGCTTCCTATTTACCAGAACAAACTTTTCAAATTTATTTGTTTTTTTAAAAGATCCAATTCATTATATTTCTTTCATTAATTATTTTTAAACTCAAATATTTTAATTGAATAAGAAAAGATTAAAGTTATATTTGACTTGCTATTTATAAGAGAGGGAAACACTAATAATTAATGACAATTGTATGTTTGAAAAAGTATACCCTTTTGATTCATATCTATAACACATATTTTTTCTGATCTCAAATATAAGAAAAAAATATGACACATTGATTAATAATGTTAATTAATTATATTTAATTGTATCAATTTTAATTAAAAATATTTTTTTAACTTATCTTTTATTGAAACTTGGTATCAAGGATAAGAAAAGAGACATTGAAACTAACATTTTAATTAAATGAATAGTATTTTATAGATAGTAAAATTAAAAAAGGTTAAGTTAATTAAAATTTTCTTATATTTAAGACCAAGTAAATATGTTTTTTTCCTTATATTTGAGACTAGAGGGAATAGTCAACACATTTTTGTGTCCTTATTATAAGACTTCATTTCATTTCTTTTGTACATTAATTATTTTTTTATATTAAAATACTCTAAATTATTCTTTACCTCTCCTATGGAGATGGGAGAAGATGAATATTGAGTAGGTTCTCAATAAAGTTAATTATAAATTTGGAGAAATACTATAACTATAATTTTTTAATTTTTTAATAAGCATAAATGAGTCAATTATGTCTCATAATTAGAGATATAGAGAGTATAAATTTAAAGCAAATTTATAATTATCAACTAAATTAAATTTTTTTGGTGAATTAGATTATAAATAGAAGAATAATTAGTATTTAAAAAATGACATTTGAAAAAACAAATCAATTTACACCCTATTTACTAAAATAAGGATATTTCAAAGTAAACGTAAACAAAAGACAAAGGAGTAAACATGTCTAGTTTTGACAAGTTCATGCAACTACATTTAATTGCTATATCCCTTTCCAAATTTTTAGTCATAAAAATTATAACTATTTTATTTAATTTTGAAGCAAAAATTCATAAATGTAATATGATGAAAAATCAATTTATCATTTTTGACTTTTTCTTATTCCGTGATTCTAAATGCACAGATTTTTCTTAACCAGATGGAAAGTTGGATAAACATTTCGTTAAATGGTTAAATAAAATAAAAATTATATTAATATTGAGTAATTAATTAGTACTTACCAAAGGAGGCAGAAAAAACAGAGGACCTGCAATTTGTGCAGGCCAATGGCCATCACTGGTCTGCAATGCTGATAGGTGGTGTGCGGCTCTTCTCAACGTGCTTATGACTTTTTCGTATGTTATTTCTTCTCCATCTTCTATCTTCACACTAGGTATTGATTGTTTGAAGTTTTTTTCTCTCAGAATCTACACGTGGCGGGAAACATAAGTGAAAATTAGTCATATTTATAGATGGCAAAAATAAAATAGCACAGATATTAAATAATGAAATATTATTATAATGATTATGTATATTAAATTTAAATATTTATAGATATTGGATTTTACAATTGAAGTTTATTTATATTAAAAAAATTATATATGAGAATACAGTTATTTTTAAAATTATATTAAATTTTGTGGACGTGATTTATTTAAAAAAAGAAATTGAATCTAAGAGTTGAATTGTTATGTAGGGGAAATAAATTTATGGCATTCCATTACCGATCAAAGAAGCAATACAAGTAGGGATATAGGGATATTGTCGAGGACATGGTTCCAAGCATGAGATCGTGATGCTCTAACTAAATAGTGAATAGCATGATTAACTTGTCTTTTTACAAAACTCACTTTAAAGTTAAATTGCTATTGAATAGTATAAATATGATTATTTATTCCTTAAAAAATAGAAGCATCTCTGTGCATGAGTATATATGTTCTTTATTATTAAATTAAGGAGAATGAGTTGAGGATTAAATTTGATGTTTATGAAAGGACTTTTTTTGTTGTTGTTTTGGATAAAAGAAAGACCAGTGATGGCCAATGGCTTGATGTCACAACAAGAAAGTGTTCATGCATGAAAAAAGAAAGACACTAGAGATGTAAAATGCAAACTTGAAAGAAAAGTAATTATTTGTTAGGTACTGTTTGGTACCTGAAAACGCCAAAGGAGATCACCACATGCCTTGACCTTGAAGCGATTGTTATAAAAATTTTGACGAGCTGCTTCAACTTGAGCTCGTTCCTCTGGAGTTCCTGCCTCAGGATCAAACTCCCATGTCTGTCTTCCTACAAAATTGTTTGTGCTGAAAATGTATGGGTCTTTTCCACCATCTGCTATCTTCAGCCTCCACATTTTGTTGCTTTCTCTTAATATGCTATAATGCCACAGTCAATTGATGCACCTAACTGCATGAAAATACGAAGCAACTGATTAAAGACATGTTTTACTAACCATTCAAAAAGTATTGTTTTTCTTATGTTGAAAATATTTTTAGAGAATAAACTCGATTTCTTGACATGCTTAGTTAGTTATCCTAAAATAACTTTAGCAAATTGATTTTTTTTTTTTCCTTCTGGAAGCTCAGTTTTGTAAATACAAAACTTAGGTTGCTTTTAAAATCTGTCCTCAAATCTATGTTTAACTCAAACATAAGTGTGTAAACTTTAATTCAAACATGAATTAAATAGCAGGTGAATCACACACTCAACTCCCAACTCCCAACAAAACAGCTTCAATTCTTATACGCCTACACAAAACACGAAACCTGGTATATTTCATGCGAGATATGATGAGGAGAGAGCCGTTCCATTTGATCTTATTTATACCACATAATTACTATATCAACAGACTACAATTATTGAAGCTGAAAATATTTTAATTATCATAATTATTTAATTCTATATTTTTGAGTGGTTAATATAATTTATTAAATACTTCATATTGAATCAATGAGCACTAACTACCAAACGTCTGAATGATTTTGTATAGGATTGTTCCAGGCAACATGCATGTACACTTATACACCCCGCTTTTTTTAGTGTACCATCAACATTTTTCTAGTTAAATGGGTTGGTTAATTGTCAATACGCAGCATTAAAAGAACTTTTGTGGTACAGCTAGCAACGCCAATAGAATTGTAACACGTTTCGCTTTCTCTAAGGCTATATATTTTATAAGATACGTGAATCATTAGATAACAGTGGAGATATTTCATCAAAATAAATATAGGCCCAACGGTTGGTCTATTCTAGTTGTTTTAATTAATGTTATGCTAGACAATTTTCAATTAATCAATTCTAATGTGCATTAAATGGATTTTATCTACAGTGGAAATTATATTTGAAATAGGTTTATTCACTTAAATTATTAATTTAAAAAGTAATTAAAATAAATCTATTATCTTCATTCATCTTCATGTGTAAATAAGGAAAATAATGAAAAAAAATATTTTTTAAGAAAAAAGGAACTCCTAATTGGCTGGAATTCTTTTTATGATAGAATTAATATGAAAAAAATTCTGATTATTAAGAATTTTATTTTTGAAAAAAATTCCGAATGTTTTGTTTTAATTTAAATCAAAGTGATGTGTAAAATGAAAAGATCTTTCTTGCATAAGGGTTAGAAAGGTAAATGTTAATCATTAGATCTAAACATCAACAATGAAGATTAAAGTTAAGTGTCTTTTTTTAAATAAAAAAAATCAAGCTAAATGAAAATATTATTAAATTGAGTTCTAATCACAAGAAGTGTCCCAACATGATCAAGTAACATATTACAAAATAGTATATCTCTTAACACAGTAGCTACATCTACATAATAAAAGGCCAACATAAAATAACTGTTGCATCCAGGAATCCAACTACAAGTGAGATTTAAAGTAAATTTTAAGAAAAATATTTTATTTTAAATGAAAAATTATATTGGAAGATTTTTTTCAATACATATGACATTTTGTTTTCTAATAAATTTAGTTTTAATGCTGTATAGAAAATTAAAAGAAAATTTATTTTTATTGATAGACTTAAAACTCGTGTTTTATTACTTTATCCTTGAATCCGCTCTGGTTGCTTTATTTTACACATATACCATAACCAACGCCTCCTAAATTGAGTCACGACCCAGCTTGCATTCCGTATGCCATGACCATGAACTTGATAGAAAATTAAAGTGTCCTTTTTAATCTTAACTATATATTCAGATACGATTTTGTAATCAAAATTTAATTTTTCTCTCCAGTAAACAAATTCTTTGACCAGCAACTATTACAATCCATTAATTATAGAGATTAGTTATGATTTGAATTTAAATTGTAATTGATTCAAATTTTTGTTTATTTTTTCCTTTTTATTTGTGATTCTATTTTGATATTTTATCCTCGATAATCATGGAGAGATGGTAGAGAGGATCATGTATTTATTCACTATTTCATATCAATGAAAATTATTCGATTCCATTTTCTTGACATGGTATCAGAGCCAACTCCAATTATTTGTCTTCTTTAGGAATTGGAGATTAGCGTCTGACTATGAAAATTGATAATAGGTCAAATGAATCAGATTCTGCTTCACATATGCGGGATCTGTCTTCAATCCCTACACTTGAACGTCTTGATGGTACAAGTTATCCTGAATGACACCAAAAAGGAAAAAAGGCGAAGTCTCCCAAGGACAACTCCACTGCTGGCTGCTGCTACTAGATTTGTTGGTACATTTCAACCAATTTGTGGTCTTCTGTTACTACTAAGGGTAGTGATTGGATAATTGATACAGGTGCAACAAATCATATGACTTGTGATAGAAATATGTTTACACGGTTTTCCTCTAATAGTTCTGTTTCAGTCATTATAAACGCTAATGGTGCTTCTTTCCCAATTATGGGTAGTGGTACAGTATCTATTTCTCCCTTGTTATTCATTTCAAATGTGCTTTTTGTTCCTTCTCTGAATTGTAATCTTCTCTCTGTTAGCCAATTAACCCAGTCCCATAATTGTGTTTTCTTGTTCTTTCCTACATATTGTACTCTACAGAATATACATAAAAAGGAGAAGATTAGCAGTGGTAAAAGAAGTGAAGGATTATACTATCTTGAAGGTAATTCTCAATATAATATACCAAAGGAAAAGCATTGGCTCACTCTATAAGTGATGAAACACAAGCTAAGAATAAAAGAGATATTTGACAATGACATAAGCGATTAGGACATCCATCTTTTAGCTATCTTAAGAGATTATTTCTTTCATTGTTTAACCATTGTCATATCTCTGATTTTAAATGTGAAACTTGTGTAATGACAAAAAGTCATCGCATTACTTTTCCTATAAATAACAGTAGAGCTAATGCTCCTTTCTCTATTGTTCACTCTGATGTTTGGGGACCTGCCCATCTTCCCACACATAATGGAATGCGATGGCTCGTGACATTTGTGGATGACTGCACAAGAATAACTTGGTTATACCTTCTTAAACACAAAAGTGATGTGTAAGGTTTTTCAAGTTTTTCACAAAATGATAAGCACACAATTTAATACTCCAACAAAGATAGTCAAGTCTGATAATGGAGGGGAATACTACAAAAATGAGTTGACAAATTTTATGAAATCTGTTTGTATTCTTCATCAAACATCATGTCCTAATTCCCCTCAGCAAAATAGAGTAGCCGAGAGAAAAAATAGACATCTTTTGGAGGTTACTAGATCACTATTGATTGGCGGTAATATTCCTTCTTACTTATGGGGTGAAGCTTTAAGCTTTGCAGTTTATCTTATTAACAAAGTTCCCTCAAGTGTGTTAAACTTTAAGAGACCTCTTGATACCCTTTCTCATAATTTCACCCTTAATTTTGTCAATTTACCACCCATATTTTTGGTTGTCATATATGTGCATTTGCATCCTCACCAGCGAACAAAATTAGAATCTAGAGCAATGAAATGTGTTTTTGTGGGATACAACACCACTCAAAAGGGATATAAGGCCTACCATCCATCTACAAAAAAGATTTTTTGTATCAATGGATGTTACATTTCGTTAGCATGAACTATTTTTTCCCTTGAAAGCACCTCATTCTTCACCTCAAAGGGAGGGGGGTGATTTGGAGGTGCAAAATCATGATAGACTTAATCAAGATATCAGGTTATTTGATGTTATGCCAACAACAACAGATGATGGAATTCAAGATAATGGAGATGAGAACGTGGAGGATCAAATTCAGAATAATGTAAATGAGAATATGATCGAAGATGATAGTATAATCTCTCCTTCAACCTCAAATTCACTATGATGTGTCATTATTTTCTCCTATTTCTTAACCATTTTTGTCACCATTTTAATTACTGATTACCCTTAATTGTCAAATTAATTATGTAGTTTTATCATTTGGGCCTACTGGACTAATTTTGTGTTTTTAATTTAATTTCAGGAGAATTATAAGCAATTGGGTTTGAATCCGGAATTGGGCTTGGACTTGAAGAGAGCAGACAATTTTATTTTATCAAATCTTATCTTATCCAGATTTTATTTCATCTAGATATTATTCCATCTAGATTTTATTTCATCCAATCTTATCTTATCTTATCCAGATTTTATTTCATCCAATCTTATCTTATCTTGTCCAGATTTTATTTTATTTATAGGCTTGGATTTAAAACAGATTTGTAAGCTTTGGGGCTGAGGACCTATATAATAGCACCAAGGTTTTAGTTTTAGAGAGTTTTTCGATAAAGGAGAATAATTCTAGGATTTTAGAATTTCAGTTTTTATTGTTCATGCGCACTGTTCACATAGAATAAAATTCGTTTTCTGCAATTTCATTTCTGCTTCAATTTACTATTTCATTTTCTACTGATTAATGGAAGGCTAAGTCTCCAGCATTGTTTTCTCTTGAGGATCAAGCACATCTCTCTTTGAGGTTTTGTTATTACTATTGAATTCTGATAAGCTTTTCCTCTTCACCAATGACTTTGTATTTGTTGTTATTAATCCATGCATGCTTAGTGCTTGATTAATTGTCATTGCGCTTAATTTACGTTCTTGCTTAATGATCAATTTCGTTCATGATTAATTGGTGTATGTGTTGCTTAATCACATAATGATAGCCTTATGTTAATTTTTGCTTAGTAATTTAATTTAGGGTTGGATTAAGTGGTTAAACTGATTAAGGATAAATTCTCGTAACCTAGGATAAGAGACTTGCTTGTGAATCAAGGGGAAAAACATGTTTTAATTATGTTATTTTCTAATTCAAATTTGCTTGCTGTTTAATTTACAAAAACAAACAACCCCCCCCCCCAATTCGTTACTGTTTTCTTACTATCTGTTATGAATGTTTGGTTGACCATTGCTCGTTGGGAGACGACCTAGGATCACTTCCTAGATACTACATTTTTAATGTTTATTTGATTCGGGTACGACCTCGATCAAATTTGGCGCTGTTGCCGGCAAGCAGTGGGCCAAAGGTTCATAATAGTGTTTAGCTGTTTTGAGTCTAGCTTTGTTGTTTAGTGTGTGAGTGTGTGTAGTTTTGTTTTGTGTAGTGTTCTGTTTCGCATTTCAGTCGCGTCCCCTGTTTAGCGCTTCCCTGTTTCAGTTGCTCACAAAATTGTGACTGATTTTGTGTAATGCTGATTTTTTTTGTGTAATGCTGTGAACAGAGTTTAGCGACTGAACTAGCGACTGATTTTGCAATTTAATTGGTGATTTTTGTTTTGATATTTAGAGTTGTTATTTTTGGCTGATTTTTTGTGTGGTAGTTTCTTTTGATCCATATTTTGTGTGAAAAATACCAGGAGCACTTGGTGTGGCTGAATTGGAGAGAGACAAAAAAATTTGGGAACTTGTTTTTAGCAAAACTTAAAATGACCATAATTTTTGCTCCTGGTATTAGAATGACTATTATTATATATGCATTTGGGGTAGAAGAAAATTTCCGATGCCATGGCAATCGACCAGAGGTCCATTGCCGTTTTAAACTTGAAAAATCAGCCGTTTACTAAGTTTTTTTTTTCAAGTATCATTGTCCTATTTTTCTAAACTTTGCTTAGGTAGTTTTCATAGTTAAAATTTGAATTTATGTTTGAAATTTTTTGGGTTATCTTTTCATGATTTTAGGGTGTTCCTCACAAATTTTCAGCTCATTTGGATATCGTTTGAGTATAGTTGTAGTTTTACCCCCTTGTTAGGTGCTTGTTGAGAAACACATTATTCGCTGCATATAGTGCATGACTAGGGGCAATCCAGGTGATTTACAACCCGTTGATCCTGAAATAGATAGAACCTTTCATAGATTAGTTAGGCATAGTGTGCATCCTGGTCATTCTGTGCATTTTGAGCATTTTGAGCATCCCGATCATTTTGAGCATTCTGTTGTTGGTGATTCTGAATATTCTGATTTTGAGCATTCGACTGTTAATTTTCACACTAAGAACATGGCTCAACCTCCACCTCGTGAGATGGCTGCACATGATTTCACTTATGAAAGCTTGTGCATTCAATATCTTGATGAGGGTGTTCCATATGTTCTCAAGACTGGACTAATACATTTGCTGCCCAAGTTTCATGGTCTTGCAGGTGAAGATCCTCATAAGCATCTTAAGGAGTTCCATATTGTTTGTTCCACCATGAAGCCCCCTGATGTCCAAGAAGATCATATCTTTCTAAAGGCTTTTCCTCATTCTCTGGAGGGAGTGGCAAAAGATTGCCTGTACAACCTTGCTCCCAGATCCATCTCCAGCTGGGATGACCTGTTCTTGGAGAAATTCTTCCCTGCATCTAGGACCATTGCCATCAGAAAAGACATTTCAGACATCAGGCAACTTAGTGGAGAGAATTTGTATGAGTAATGGGAAAGATTCAAGAAATTGTGTGCGAGCTGTCCTCACCACCAGATTTCTGAGCAACTCCTTCTTCAATATTTTTATGAGGAACTTAGCAACATGGAGAGGAGTATGATTGATGCTGCCAGTGGTGGAGCTCTTGGTGATATGACCCCTACTGAGGCTAGGAATTTGATTGAGAAGATGGCTTCCAACTTCCAACAATTAAGTGCAAGAAATGATGCTATTGTCCTTAGAGGAGTTCATGAGGTGGTCACCGATTCATCTTCATCTACTGAAAATAAAAAGCTTGAGGGAAAACTTGATGCCTTGGTTAACCTAGTAACTCAGCTTGCCATGAATAAAAAATCTGCACCTGCTGTAAGAGTCTGTGGTCTATGTTCTTCTGCAGATCACCATACAGATCTTTGTCCTTCTTTGCAGCAATATGGAGTCAATGAGCAACCTGAAGCTTATGCTGCAAACATTTATAATAGACCCCTTCAGCAGCAAAACCAACAACAACAGACTAATTATGATCTTTCAAGCAACAGATACAATCCAGGTTGGAGGAATCATCCAAATCTGAGATGGGCAAGTCCTCCACAACAACAACAGCCTATCCCTCCCTTCCAGAATGTTGCTGGTCCAAGCAAGCCATATGTTCCTCCTCCAATGCAGCAACAACAAAGACAACAGCCAATTGAGGCCCCTCCTCAACCTTCCTTAGAAGAGTTAGTGAGACAAATGACCATCCAGAATATGCAATTTCAACAAGAGACAAGAGCCTACATTCAGAGTTTGAAAAATCAGATGGGGCAGATGACTACTCAGTTGAACCAAGCTCAGTCTCAAAATTCTGACAAATTGCTTTCACAAATTATGCAGAATCTGAAAAATGTGAATGCCATCACCTTGAGGTCTGGCAAGCAATTTGAAGTGCCTCCACCAGTAGCAATACATGCACCTGAACCTATTAAGCTTCATTCCGCACCTGAAAAAGAGGATGAGATAGTTGTACAAAAGAGAAAGCTTCTTGATCATGAGGGAGCTAACAAAAATATTCATGCAGGTGGACCTTCTTCGAGTAGTTCTGACTTACAGCAGCCTCCTATCCTTCTTCCATTCCTACCTAGAGAAATTCTAAACAAAAAAATGGAAGAAGCAGAAAAGGAGATCTTGGAGACCTTTAGGAAAGTAGAGGTGAACATACCTCTGCTAGATGTCATCAAGCAGATTCCAAGATATGCCAAGTTTCTAAAGGAGTTGTGCACCCACAAAAGGAAGCTCAGAGGCAATGAAAGGATTAGCATGGGCAGAAATGTGTCAGTATTGATAGGTAAATTTGTTCCTCACATTCCTGAGAAATGTAAGGACCCAGGTACTTTCTGTATACCTTGCATTATTGGGAACAATAAATTTGAGAATGTCATGCTAGATCTAAGAGCATCAGTTAGTGTCATGCTTATATTCATTTTCAATTCTTTATCTCTTGGACCTTTGCAATCTACAGATGTGGTGATTCATTTGGCAAATAGAAGTGTTGCTTACCCCACAGGTTTCATAGAGGATGTGCTGGTTCGGGTTGGTGAACTTATTTTTCCTGTTGATTTTTATGTTCTTAATATGGAAGAGGGATTTTCCCATGGTTCAGTTCCAATTATTTTAGGCAGGCCATTTACGAAAACAGCCCGAACCAAGATAGATGTTTATGCTGGCAAATTGTCTATGGAATTTGGTGATATTGTTGTTCATTTTAACATTCTTGATGCCATGAAACATCCATATGAGGATCATTCTATTTTTTGTGCTGAGAAAATTGATCAGATTGTTGATGATTATGTGTTTGATTTTGATTCTGTTCTTCATGGTAGGAAGCATCCATTTTTATCTGATCTGCATACTTGTCATTCCTTATGCATTGAATCTGAATCTAAGTTTGAATTTGATCTTGTATCTGATTTTTATGCTGAGAGTGAATTTGAATTTGAGTCTGGTTCTGATTTTTTGGGTGTTGTACCTCTTGATGTTGATTTTTTTAGAGTTAGAATGCACTAACCATGTTGCAGGAAGTACATATACTTTTGACTTTCTTTATGAGGTACAGGCTGAGGAACCTTCTTCTTCTCCTACCCTGGTTCCTTCCACTGTTTAGCCACCACCCACACTAGAGTTGAAGCCTTTGCTAGCAACCCTCAAATATGCTTACCTGGAGGACAAGGAAAAATTTCCAGTGATCATCTCTGCCTCCCTTCTGCTGAGCAAGAGGAGAAGTTGTTGCTAGTGCTCAAGAAGCACAAGAAAGCCATTGGATGGACTTTAGCAGACATTCCTCGTATTAGCCCATCTACCTGCATGCATAGGATACTTTTAGAGGATGGAGCTAAGCCAGTGAGACAGCCACAACGGTGACTCAACCCCATCATTCTAGATGTGGTGAAAAAGGAGGTGACCAATCTCTTACAAGCTGGAATCATCTACCCCATTTCTAATAGCCAATGGGTGAGTCCAGTCCAAGTGGTTCCTAAGAAGACAGGCCTCACAGTAATCAAGAATGAGAGGGATGAGCTTATCCCCACAAGAGTGCAGAACAGCTGGCGAGTCTGCATTGATTATAGGAGGCTGAACCAAGTAACCAGAAAAGATCATTTTCCCCTATCATTCATTGACCAAATGCTTGAGTGCTTGGCAGGTAAGTCTCATTATTGTTTTCTTGATGGTTTTTCTGGTTATTTACAAATTCATATTGCTCCAGAGGATCAAGAAAAGACCATATTCACCTGTCCCTTTGGCACTTTTGCCTATAGGAGGATGCCCTTTGGCCTATGCAACGCCCCTGGTACCTTCCAGCGGTGTATGCTTAGCATTTTCAGTGATTTTTTAGAGAGTTGCATAGAGGTGTTTATGGATGATTTTACTATTTATGGATCCTCTTTTGATACATGTTTGGATAGTCTGGATAGAGTTCTTAATAGATGCATTGAAACTAACCTTATGCTGAATTTTGAAAAATGTCACTTCATGGTAGAACAAGGTATAGTTTTAGGGCATATCATTTCCAGTAGGGGCATAGAGGTAGACCTTGCAAAAATAGATGTTATCTCACAATTGCCTTACCCCTCTTACGTGTGAGAGGTTCGTTCTTTTCTTGGTCATGCAGGGTTTTATAGGCGCTTTATCAAGGATTTTAGCAAAGTGGCCCTTCCACTATCCAATCTACTGCAAAAAGAGGTGGAGTTTGATTTTGATGACCGGTGCAAAGAGGCTTTTGATTGCCTCAAGCATGCGGTGACTACCACCCCCCTATCATTCAGGCACCTGATTGGACAGCCCCATTTGAGCTAATGTGTGATGCATCCAATTACGCATTGGGGGCTATCCTTGCTGAAAAGATTGATAAGCTGCCTCGGGTGATCTACTATGCTTCTAGAACTTTGGATGCTGCTCAATCAAATTACACTACCACAGAGAAGGAACTATTAGCGATAGTTTTTGCTCTTGAGAAATTTTGTTCATATTTACTTGGTACTCGTGTTATTGTTTATACTGATCATGCAGCTCTGAAGTACCTGTTGAAGAAGGCTGGATCAAAGCCTAGATTGATCAGGTGGATGCTCTGAGGTATAGATTTTATGGGGCCTTTCCCTGTCTCTTTTGGTTTTGTTTATATTATCCTTGCTGTTGATTATGTTTCAAAATGGGTGGAAGCCAAACCCACCAGAACTAACGATGCTATGGTTGTTGTGGATTTTGTTAGATCTAATCTGTTTTGCAGGTTTGGAGTCCCTAGAGCCATCGTTAGTGATCAAGGCACCCATTTTTGTAATAGATCCATGTATGCCTTGCTCAAAAAGTATGGGGTCGTGCACAGAATTTCCACACCTTACCACCCCAAACTAATGGGCAGGCTGAGATTTCAAACAGGGAGATAAAAAGGATCTTAGAGAAGATTGTGCAGCTGAACAGAAAGGATTGGAGCACCAGGCTGGATGATGCTCTTTGGGCACATAGGACTGCCTACAAAGCATCCATAGGAATGTCTCCTTATCGGGTTGTCTTTGGCAAGGCATGTCATCTTCCTGTAAAGATAGAGCACAAAGCCTAGTGGGCTGTAAAGACCTGCAACTTCTCTATTGATCAGGCTGGAGAGGAAAGGAAGTTGCAACTATGTGAGCTAGATGAGATCCATTTGGAAGTCTACGAGAATTCCAAATTCTACAAGGAGAAGACCAAGAAGTTCCATGACAACTTGATAGCTAAGAAGGACTTCGTGGTTGGAAAGAAAGTTTTATTGTATAACTTTAGGCTCGGACTCATGAGTGGTAAGTTGAGGTCAAAGTGGATTGGTCCTTTTGTGGTGACTAATGTTTTTCCTTATGGTACAGTTGAGATCAAAAGTGAATCCACAGATAAGAGCTTCAAGGTCAATGGACACCGACTGAAACCATTCCTCACAAATCCCTCCTTAGTGGATGTAGTGGTGGAGGAGACCTCCTTACTTCATCCTACTTCTCTTCCGCCATGACTTAAGGAGTTTTCTTTTTCTATCTCCTTCTTTACTTTTATTGCACTTGTCCAAATTTATTGATTGTTTTGATTGCTCCTGATCATATGATTGTGCTACATTGAGGACAATGTGTTGTTTAAGTGTGGGGGGAGATTGTTCTTTAATTTTGTTGGGTTTTCTAGTTTAATTTTGTTAGGTTTTCTAGGTTAATTTTGCTATTTTGGTTTTATGTTTTGTGTACAACATTGCATGTTTCTCTTTGAATTTTGGGTTATGTATAGGTAATGGGTAATTGGTTTTGAAATAGGTGTTTCATTGCATTTTGTGAATTGAAATCCTTGTTTTTCTCTGCATGTCAAGTTAGTTTTGAAAGTTCGAATTAGAAGTGATAGATTTACCCTTGGTGAGAATTTGAGCCATCATCTTCTATTTTATTCGGTGTGTTTTGCCCCCTTGATTGCTTGCACAATAGCCTTGGCTTGACTCTTGTTGATACTTCTATAGAAGCAAAGCTTCATGATGAATCAAGAGTGATTCAAAGATGTTTTGATGATAACAAAGATGATGACAAAGGTGATGATAAAAAGCTCAAAGGTTAATCAAAGAATGAGTTCAAGATGTTCAAGATAGAATCAAGAACACTTCAAGATTCAAGAGGAAAGTTGAATTCAAGAATCAAGAATCAAGATTCAAGAATCAAGAAAAGGCTATTCAAGAATCAAGAAAAAGCTTTATCAAGATAAGTATGAAATGGTTTTTTCAAAAACTGAGTAGCACATGGATTTTTCTCAAAACATGTTTACCAAAGAGTTTTTACTCTCTGGTAATCGATTACCAGATTGTTGTAAGCGATTACCAGTAGCAAAATTGTTTTGAAAAAGTTTTCAAATTGAATTTACAACGTTCCAATTATTTTCAAAAAGCTGTAATCGATTACAATGTTTTGGTAATCGATTACCAGTGCCTTTGAACGTTGAAATTCAAATTCAAATGTGAAGAGTCTCATCCTTTCACACAAAAGCTTTGTGTAATCGATTACACTTATTTGGTAATCGATTACCAGTGACTGTTTCTGATAAATCAAAAGATGTAACTCTTCAAAAGGTTTTTGACTTTTTCAAATTGGTTTTAAGTTTTTCTAAAAGTTATAACTCTTCTAAATGGTCTTCTTGACTAGACATGAAGAGTCTATAAAAGCAAGGCTTTGTTTTGCATTTTCATTCATTCATTCTATCAATCAATCTTTTCCAATTCATTCTTTACACAAGCAAGTTTTCCACATTGATTTCTGAGTCTCTTTGAACTTTTTCTTCTTCTTCCTTTTGCCAAAAGCTTTCCAAAGTTTTCTGGTTTTTCCAAACCTTGAAAACTTGTGCTATTCATCTTTTTCATTCCCCTCTCCCTTTGCCGAAAAGAATTCGCCAAGGACTAACCGCCTGGATTCTTTTTGTGTCTCTCTTCTCCCTTTTCCAAAAGAACAAAGGACTAACCGCCTGAATTCTTTTGTGTCTCCCTTCTCCCTTGTTAAAGAATTCAAAACGACACAGTCTGAGAATTCTTTTAATTCTTCCCATTCCCTAATACAAAAGTGTTCAAAGGACTAACCGCCTGAGAATTCTTTTGTATCCCCATTCACAAAGTATCAAAGGTTTAACAGCCTGAGATCTTTGTCTTAGCACATTGGAGGATACATCCTTTGTGGTACAAGTAGAGGGTACATCTACTTGGGTTTGACTGAGAACAAGAGAGGGTACATCTCTTGTGGATCAGTTCTAATGGAGGGTACATCAACTAGGGTTTCAAAGAGAACAAGGGAGGGTACATCCCTTGTGGATCTTTGCTTGTAAAAGGATTTTTACAAGGTTGAAAGAAATCTCAAGGATCGCAGGTCGCTTAGGGACTGGATGTAGGCACGGGTTGTTGCCGAACCAGTATAAAAACTCTTGTGTGTTTGTTTCCTTCTTCCCTACTCTTTTACTTCCCGCTGTGCATTTAATTTCCGCTTTTACTTTCTGTTAAGTTTCTCTTCTACTCCTTATTCTCTTAACAACTTAGTAAAAGCCTTAGAAGAGTAATTTTTTAATTAGTAAAGGTTTAGGAATAATTAATTCAACCCCCCCTTCTTAATTATTGTGAGGCCACTCGATCCAACAACTTCTTGCTTCACATGAATGTTAGGAGATGATCTAGGCATTTTGTTCTTATAAGCCTCTAGCCAAATGAGCCTACCTTGAATTAATTCCTTTGATAGCCCTTTTGAGCCTATGTTCCCTTTTCTTTATTTTGAAGCTCATTACAAGCCTTAAGTGAAAAACCATGATCTCACCCTACCCTTAAGGAATTTTGGAGCTTTGGAATTGTTTTGGGAATAAGTGGGGGGGGGGGGGGGGGGGGGTATGTTTCATTGGATGATATGTTTTTGTTGGCCATGCTTGATGTATATACATATATTGCCTAATTGTTGCTTTATTTTTTAATTGCTACTCTTCATGTTCAAAATAAATAAATAAATAAATAAAAACAAAGAAAAAAAATGAAAAAAACAGAAAAAGAATGAAGTTGAATAAATGAGGTCTTGGTTTGAAGACTTGAATTGGTTTGAGGACTTGGTTGATTTTGTTTTAGGTTTACTCTTTATGCTTAATTTTTAATTTTGGTTTTGGGGTTTACTACTTTTTCTTAGTTCTCTACTTGTCCTTGGCCTCATTACAACCTTAAAAGACCTTTTGATCCTCATATGCATGTGTTTGTCAATTTTAGAGTCTTGCCAAGTCTATGTGGTATTTGTTTTCATGGGTGCTCTGAGAGTAAACAGTAGCCTAGACACTTGAGAGATAGAGTGCATATCTTATGAGGCTTTATCACTTTTCATTCTTGAGCTGATTGACTACCTTGCCATGTTTGAGATGCTTGGATGATTTTCATGACTATCTTGATTCTTTAACTCTCTACATGTTGGATGTTGCCCATTCCTTTCATTCCTTGAGATTCATTGAAAAATATATAATTGTTTTTGTGTTTGTTTGTTTCTCTTTAATGTCTCTGGATTTGTTCCTTGCTTTGCTTTTTAATTTTGCCCAGGAGTGCAAAAGGCTAAGTGTGGGAGGATTTGATGTGCCATTATTTTCTCATATTTCTTAACCCTTTTTGTCACCATTTTAATTATTGATTAGCCTTAATTGTCAAATTAATTATGCAGTTTTATCATTTGGACCTACTGGACTAATTTTGTGTTTTTAATTTAATTTTAGGAGAATTATAAGCAATTGAGCTTGAATCGGGAATTGGGCTTGGACTTGAAGAGAGAAGACAATTTTATTTTATCAAATCTTATCCAAATTTTATTTCATCTAGATATTATTTCATCTAGATTTTATTTCATCCAATCTTATCTTATGTTATCCAGATTTTATTTCATCTTGATTTTATTTCATCCAATCTTATCTTATCTTGTCCGGATTTTATTTTATTTATGGGCTTGGACTTAAAACAGATTTGTAAGCTTTGGGACTGAGGACCTATATAACAATACCAAGGTTTTAGTTTTAGAAAGTTTTTCGAAAAAGGAGAATAATTCTAGGATTTTAGAATTTCAGTTTTTACTGTTCATGCGCACTGTTCACGTAGAATAAAATTCGTTTTCTGCAATTTCGTTTCTGCTTCAATCTACTATTTCGTTTTCTACTGATTAATGGAAGGCTAAGTCTCCAGCGTTGTTTTCTCTTGAGGATCAAGCACAAATCTCTTTGAGGTTTCGTTATTGCTATTGAATTCTAATCAGTTTTTCCTCTTCACCAATTACTCTGTATTTGTTGCTATTAATTCATGCATGCTTAGTGCTTGATTAATTGTCTCTGCACTTAATTTACGTTAATGCTTAATGATCAGTTTCGTTCATGATTAATTGGTGTATGTGTTGCTTAATCACATAATGACAGCCTTATGTTAATTTTCTCTTAGTAATTTAATTTAGGGTTGGATTAAGTGGTTGAACTAATTAAGGATAAATTCTCGCAACCTAGGATAAGAGACTTGCTTGTGAATCAAGGGGAAACAACATGTTTTAATTTTTTTATTTTCTAATTCAAATTTGCTTGCTGTTTAATTTACCAAAACAAATAACTCCCCCAATTCATTACTATTTTCTTACTATCTGTTATGAACGTTTGATTGACCATTGCTCGTTGGAAGACGACCTAGGATCACTTCCTAGATACTGCATTTTTAATGTTTATTTGATTCGGGTACGGCCTCAATCACACTGTTGATCCAATTCGAAAATAATTTTGTAGAGGTATCACCTGAAACTCTTACTCCTTTTCATTCTGTTGCTGATACACAAAACTATGTTTCCACAGATATACAATGCAATGTCTCTTCTACCCCAAATTCTGATCCTATAGTGAGCTCTTACACTCTTCCACCTCGTACTAATAAAGGACAACCCCCAATTAAGTATGAACCCATTCTTAATTGTAAATTCAAATACCCCATAAACAACTATGTGTCATCTGAAAGGCTGTCCAAGTCATATGCCAATTTTGTATCTCAATTATCTACTGCCTTTACTCCTAGTAGTTTGCAGGAAGCTCTAGCAGATTCTAGGTGGATCTAGACAATGAAAATAAAAATGGAAGCATTGGAGAAAAATGCTACTTGGGAACTTGTAACCTTACCGGATGGAAAAAGTATAGTTGGTTGTAGATGGGTGTTTACTGTCAAACATAAATCTGATGGAAGTGTGGAGAGATATAAAGCAAGGCTAGTTGCAAAGGGTTACACTCAATCTTTTGGGGTTGATTACCAAGAAACCTTTGCACCAGTTGCAAAGCTCAATACAATTAGGGTGCTATTATCACTAGCATCAAATCAAGATTGGTCACTTCTTCAATTTGATGTAAAAAGTGCTTTTTTAAATGGAGATTTAATGGAAGAAGTTTATATGGATCCTCCTCCAGGTATACCAAAGTACTCAAATATTCCTTTGGTGTGTAAGCTTAAAAAGGCCTTATACGGATTGAAACAATCACCAAGAGCTTGGTTTGGAAGATTTACAAAGTCTATGAAGTTTATCGGTTACACACAAAACAATTCTGATCACACCTTGTTTCTCAAGCATAATCAAGATAAAGTCACTGCATTGATAATATATGTTGATGATATGATTGTGACTGGAAATGATCCTAATGAAATCTTAAGCTTAGAGAGACATTTAGCTTCTGAATTTGACATGAAACAACTTGGAGATCTCAAATATTTTTTAGGGATCAAAGTTGCAAGGTCTAAGCACGGTATCTTTCTTTCTAAAAGAAAGTATGTTTTAGACTTGTTAACTGAAACAAGAATGCTTGAGTGTAAACCAATTGATACTCCCATAGAACAAAACAACAAGAATTTTCATTGTGTTGATGCAACCAATGCAGATAGAGGAAGATATCAAAGACTAGTGGGAAAGTTAATTTACTTGTCTTATACTAGACCAGACATAGCATATGCAGTCAATGTCGTGAGACAATTTATGCATGACCCAAAAAAACCGCATATGGATGTTGTTGAACGGATATTAAGGTACTTAAAATCTGCACCAGGAAAATGTGTTATTCTCAAATCATGGTCACCTCAAAGTTGAGGGTTATACTGATGTTGATTGGCCTGGATTAGCAGATGATAAAAGGTATACCGCGAGCTACTTCACTTTTGTGGGAGGAAATCTAGTAACTTGGAGAAGTAAAAAGAAATAAGTAGTTGCTAGATCAAGTGCTGAAGCAAAGTTTAGAGGGATGGTTGTTGGAATATGTGAACTGTTATGGATTAGAAGTCTCTTGAAGGATATTGGATATGAACAAAAGGATGCAATGAAGCTTTACTGTGATGATAAATCAGCCGTAGAGATTGCTAACAACCCTGTCCAACATGATCGTACAAAACATGTGAAAACTGACAGACATTTCATCAAAGAAAAGATTGAAGATGATATTATTGTTTTTCCTTTTGTAAAATCAGAATAACAACATGTTGATATGTTGGCCAAGGCAGTAGCATCCAAGACCCTTAGTAATTCTCTTGATAAGTTGGAAATGTGTGACATTCATGCACCAACTTGAAACGGGGTGTTAGAATTCATTAATTGTAAGGATTAGCTTTGATTTGAATTTAAATTGTAATTGATCCAAATCCCTGTATATTTTTTCCTTTTTATTTGAGATTTTGTTTTGATATTTTGTCCTTAATAATCATGGAGAGATGATAGAGAGGATCATGTATTTATTTACTGTTTCATATCATTGAAAACTACCATATATCATTTTCTTGACAACAACTTATACAAAAAATTGGTTAGAAGGTTAAAACTCTGTAGAAAAATCTCATAATTGACTATGTCGTTCTTACAATACACTTACAAGCAGCAATCCATTGCGACTAATTTTAGACAACAACAATTAGATGAGAGGATCCAGTTGAAAAAAAAAATTAGGCTCCAATTAAAAAAATCAAGACCTAATTAAAAATTTGATAAAAATATGTAGACTTGCATAATAATTACATCTTTTTTATGTCTATATTTTTGTCCATAAAAAAAACCAATTTCTATCATAAAAATTAACATGGACTAGAAAAAGATTTATGCAGAGAGCAACAGAGTAATAATGGATATTTGATTAAAAAGGTGTAAAGAGGGATAAAAAATTTGATCCCTTATTAGAGATAGGTATTCTTTCTTGTAAATATGAAAACAAAGCCAACAATAAAACTATACAAGAAACTACAACATCCTAAAAATTACAACCCAATAGTTGTATGATTTAATTGTGAATTAGTTGTGTTAAATAAGAAAGACGTGCTTTATGCGAATAAATTTGATTAAGGGTTAAAAATAGTGTAATTATGATGGCAATTAATTTTAATTAAGTTTAAGTTAATGTGACCTTAGTTAACCAATGTCAAACTTTGGTCAAAGTAAGGAGTAGAGTTATTAATGACATTGTTGTAAATAACTCAAACTTTTAAATAGACGGAGAATTAGTTCTTTCATGGCTAAATTCATTTAGAAATTGCTTGTGATGGTTATGATTAATAAAGTTAAGTAATTAATAGAAATTAATGATGTAGAGACATGATTAAGGAAATTGTTTTTTAAATCCTATTTAAATTAAATTAAATCTTATATAAGTAGTAGAGAAATAATTAATTATGTGGCACACGCTGTAAGTTAATTAAAATGATAGATTAATTTAATAGAAGCATGAGAGACTAAATGTAACCTTATTTTTCATAATGTTTGATTAAGTAATTTTAATTAGACTTTAATAGTAACTAAATATAAATAAAGTGTATGTAATTAATTAATTATGAGGTGATGATTTGTGATGTTTATATATGATTATGATTACTTATGCGGAAATCTTGTTTTATGTTTGAATAATAAGTCTTAGAATGGTTGGACCGAGATGAGTGGACCTTGAGTGAAGAGCTTGATTAGAAGGAATAGGGATAGTCATAGACTTAGCATAAAAGGGGGTTTAAATCTAAACCACTCACAAAACATTCTTATTTCACTCTTTTTTCCCTCTCCAAGACAACCTTGGAGAACTTCAGACATTGAATTCCTTTGCTCAAGAGACCTTGTAGTAGTGATTTATTCGAGTTTGAGGGCTAGTTTAGTGGTAAGGAACTTTCCTCTTTCACCTCACAAGAAACCTTGTAGTAGTGCTTTATGGTTTATACATGATTTCCACATGTTATATTCTATGTATGATGGTATATGGTTATGCTTTAATTGTTAAGTTGTATTGTTGTTTTAGTTTGCTTGTTTTTGGTAAGCTTACCCTTACGTTGTTGTGTGATTTGTGCCTCTGATGATTCTGTAATTAATGTATGTGAGGGATCAAATGGCTAGTAGGTGACTCTGTGTCTTTGGATACTTCATGGATATGCATACCTGGACGTGAAGGTGTGTTATCCGTTTATGTTTAATCTTTAGGGCTATTTATAAGATTGACCGACTTAGAGTCTACGTAGTTTTCCTTAGAGAGTTGTTTTTGTTTACATGTTTTCTTTGAGGAGGTTTGGATGGCTCTGATGTTGTATATGATTATGTTATGTTGGAGTGCCATATAATGCATGGTATTTTTAGCCGTGTATATATAACATGTGATGTTTTTATCTTGATATCGTGCATATAGCTTTGACCTTTGAAACACAAAAGGTTTAAAAGTTTTTTCATAATGAAATTAATAGAAGAGTTTTAAATGAATTAAAATAAAATCTTTCACTTGAGTTAGTTCTTAGCTTTATGTAATGACGATGAGTCGTTACACTAAAAACATCCAAAACTCAAAACCTAACCTAATCCTACCCTAAATGGGCCTTAGAATGCCCCAAAAAAAGTGAGACACTAGTTGACCTTGAAGTGTTCATCATCCCTAATAAGGGGGAAGGAAGCACCTTTTGCTTTGCATTTCCCCTCTCCCTCTTCAAAAGAAAAACCCTCATTTTCTCTAAACTCTTTCTAGAAATTCTTTTCTTCATTATAAGATTCAAGCCACAAGATCAAAGCTTTTTCCTTCCAATTCGAGATATAGTGTAAAGGAGTTCAAGGGCTATCCAACAACACTCATTTCTTGCAATTTGAAGTGAACCCACCAAAGGTATGGACAAGTTCTTCTCTTTCCTTAAGTCTTTGTGATATTTTCTTGAAATTTTTACCATTGTTGATGTGTTGGAGGCCTTTTGTGACCTTATATAGTTTGAAATTGATTTTTTTTAAACTTAAAATTGCTCCTTTTTTTTTTCATGTGGCAACCACTATTCTTAATTTTATTTAATTATTTTCGTGACATTTCTTTGATAACTAGAACCATTCCCAATTGTCTTTATGTCTCTGGATTCATTACAAAAAGTTTCAAAATTTTTTAGCGCTCTTACTATTTTATTGAATTATTTTCATGGTTTTCTTAATTTGTGCTAAGAGATGTTTTGACCCAATAAATTGTTTTAGTGATGTTTGTTGAGAACTGGAAGCCCAAACTCCTTATATAAATCATTGGTGATGTCATTTTTTCTTCGTTATAAGCCATTTCAATATTTTAATTTGATTATTTACTATGTTTTCTAAAATCTTCCCTGCAACGTCTTCATGAGTAAAAATAGTTTTAGTGTGAAATAAATGTTGAGAAAATGACCCTTTGGAAAATCTTTGAATTTTCTCATAATTTTAAAATCTGATTTGATAATTTCTAATTTCTATTTTCTAGTGTGAACTCTGTTTTTTGCCAACAAGGATGATTAATTGTAAAAATGATTTTTGTGGTACATATTAAATATTGAGAAAGTTATATGATATTTATGATGTTTCATATGATATTTGTAAAATATCTTGAAATTATGAGGTGTTTTACTATTTTTCAAAATTCCCAAATCTTGATTTACAGAGATAGTCTAGCAGAGGAATTTAAATTAAAATATTACTTTGGTGATGAAATTTGGATGGCTGAATTTATATGTTGAAATATGTATGATGAATGACGTATATATCTGCAAATTTCTAAGCCATTGTGATTTGATTTGATATGTCAAATAATTTTTGTGGTATAAATTTGAATATGTGACTAATAAAGAAATTTTGTTAATTTAATTAGTTTGTGAGTATTATTTATCTGTTATGGAGCATGAATGAGTGGGTCTACCCTAAAGGGAGACCTTGTACCATGTTGTATAATTATTGGATTGAGTGTGGTTTATGACCCTTGAATTGCCAAGTTTTTGAATCTTGAATTGCTATCGATTGAAATGAGACCAAGAGAAATGTGATCCTCGGGCAAATGAGTGCAGGAACTCAAATTGCATGGTGTGAAATTGTGTTGAATTTGTGATGAGGATCATAGGATCCTTGTGGGGAAAACAAGTGGACTCTAGTGTGAGTGCATTTTTGAGAATAGAAGCTAGTTCTAATGAGTAATATGTTCACTATGAAGAATAGTGAATTAACACTGAGTGTGAATAATATAATGATGGAGTTAGTAAATGTTTGATAAAGCCTTAGAACCTTTACTTGTTGAAGACTTAGGACTGAAAACTCATCATAAGACTTGAGAGGGTGAGAATTACATAAAAATAATAATTAAAATGATGGAAATCATGAATTGAGTTCATGATGAGCCTAATGGTGCTTATAGGGATGAGCACAAATTTGTCACCTGACTGAGAACTGAGAAAAACAAATTGAAACACTACAACTCACATAACTTACTTTATATCTCTCTCCACTATCCTTACTTCTTTCTTCTTAGTTCTTCATATTTTTTTCTCTTTATTCTCAGTTCTTTCTTTCTTGTTTTCAAAATTTCAATATATGTTCCCATTCCTCTTTCTGTGAAGTATTATCATCATCAAGCTTGAAGGCATTGTGAAGAACCATCTCCTGCGTCCATGAACCACCACATAGATTCTTCCCGACATCCACCAACCACCACCAAGTCTCTTTCCAACATGCAGCAATCACAAGTCTCCTCCCGACATCCTTTTTGCTGGGCATGGCATGTTTTCTTGAAACTAATAGAACCCACCGGCATAACCCATCAACTGCGTTATCCAAACCTAACAAAATCAAAGCTTCAAACTTTCGATTGTGATTCAACATTTGCTATGGTCAATTTTCAATGGTTCATGCATTTTTAGCCCGAACCCTTCCATAACTGACCGCTGCTCATCCGTAGGTGCTTGATGCACTTGCTTGTTTGTGTTGTAATGTGATGTGTGAAAGTTCACAAATGATTATGAGTTGAAGATGAAGAAGTGTCCTTCTATCTTTCAGTGGCAAGATCTTCAAGGACGGGACGTGTGTGTAGTGTTGGACAATATGCGCCTCAAGAAATACAAAGATTTGTGATGACTAACTATGAAAGCAGGCATGGAAATGGTCATGTGGGTGGTTCTGTTTATGATAAATTAATATAATTTGTGGAGAGTGGGTTAGAACGACCACCTGGGGTGGTGAAGATGCTAATTCTTTGAATAATATGTTATTGAGCTAAAGGCGTGGTCTCATGCATGCCCAGGTTTTTGACTAACCACCATCTAATACCATTGACAAAGAATCTCATGTAGACATGTAAATGACGATCCTCACCAGGAGAGTCATTGAGGAGTCATTCATCAGAAATAGTGGATGACCGCATAGTGGTACCAAAGGAATGATCGTTGGATTGCGATGCCCTTGGGGATATGGTGTCGAGTAGTTGTGACCATGAGTCATGCAGTCGACTTGACAATCCCAACAAATGTGAGGCATAACAGTTTTGGTGAGAGTCTTATCATTGTACCGTGGCAAAAAAATATATTCCCAATAGTCATATAACTTAAGAATTTGTAAGACAACTAAGTTCTAGGAGTTTCAGTGAGATCAAATTCTAAATATGTTGAGATAAGAGATTAGTGAATGAAACCGATTAGGGTTACGATTGGAGATAGTAGAGAACCACACTGTCATTGTTAGTAGGTTGTTAGGTGACAATAAGGTCGTCTTGCTTATGATTTTAGAGGAAGTGAAGGACTCCATACACCTATATTTTTCAAATAGAGATGAATGATTCTATGTGATCGCCAGAGATGGAATGGAAAGACTATGACAAGCGCTAAGGATGTGGATTGACTTGTTTAGGGAAAGGAAGATACCCTCATGAGGATGTCTCATAGGTTAAATGGGTATATAAGGGTTGGATTTTATTTTTCCGTTGCTCTAAGTTGCAATTTATTTCTTATATAAAAAATGGTAGACTATACTTTAATATTATCATGTATTGCTCCCATATATGTGACTCAAATGTACAATGCAATTACTTTCAAATATGTGAAACTGATTTCATATTTGTGTATTAGAATTGCTTAATGAGGGATTGAGGACTTTAAACGGAATTTTGTACCATTTTAATGGTATATTGTGAACCTAATGTTTTATAAATCAAGTTGTTTCATTGATAAGGATATTTCACTAACACATGTTTTTAAAAATGAATGATGAGTTTATTGAGGATGATTTTTGTTAGGGATTTTCCGTTTGGTCAAGTGAAATCACAAGTTTTGAATAGCAATAGGACTTTAAGGACTAATGTTTATCCAAGCAATTTTAATTAAACAATTGAGGTTTTGTTAAAGGTATTTTCTCAAAAAGGGTATTTGGAATACCTTATAAGACAATGAACAAAAATAGTAATAAAATAAAGAACAATTGTATAAATACAACCAATGTAAAATGAAGTAGCAGAATTGAATGAAGTGTTGTTGTGAGAATTGTGAGGTTTGGATAGTCGGGGTTGAACTTCGTTTCCCTTATTTCATTGTAATAACCACAATTAGTCTAATCATTCAAAAAAAATTATCCCCAATTCACAAATATATTCTAACCCTAATGTCATAAGTGAAAAAACCTAAATTATTTAGATTAATTTCCAATGTCTTGGCAAATTAATCAAAATAATCAACGTTAGCAATTAAGAATTAACGAATCTTAATTGGTATTGATCTATGTCTAACAACAATCTAAATTAGATACTCTTCTCAGTTCAGGAACCAAAAGAGTGTCTGTCAACTAAACTAAGGTTCCTATTGTAACACCTTAATCGAATCACACCAGAATGAAAAGAATCTAGAAGCTATGCATGTATAAGACTGTACGACTAAAAATGATTTAAAGGAATTAATTGGTACTACCTATACCAACAAAATACATATACTTTTCAGTAGCATATCACTTAAGAACTTCATAATTAAGCGTGTTTGTCTTGGAGTAGTTATGAGATGGCACTACTAGAAATCGAGCTTTCTACATCGGTTAATTTCCCCTTTCTACATCGGTTATCACCCGATGTTGTAGCCAGCGACGTTGAATCACACGCATCCTACGACGACGGTTCCCCGACCGATTTAGAATACCTCGGGTTCAAAGACGGGTGTCTAGTCAAACCCGTCTTAGATTAATTAACATTCTACATCAGTTATTAGCTTTGAACCGTCGTAAAATGTTCATCATTCTACATCGGGTGTTGTTCGAACCGTAGTAGGATCGTTTAAACGCAAACCATTCTACATCGGTTGTTGTGATAACCAATGTAGAATTTACGTCACTTTACATCGGGTGAGCAGTGAACAGTCGTAGAATGTAGCCTCATGCTACATCGGTTATGAGGATAACCGATGTAAAATTATTATTATTTTTTTGTGTTTTTTCCTGCATTGGCAACAGAATCTATGAATCAATGCCAATTAATCAATCCATATTGGATGACATAGAATAGTATAGTTGTATGACTGGGTAGGTAATGCAATAAATTTCATTTCATATTGGAAGATCCATACACACGCAAACATGCATGTACATACATTGAAAGTGGAAAGAATCAATTCCATTTAATCATTTAAAATGATGAATATGAAAAAGAAAAGAATGAACTTACAGTGGAACCTTCAAATGTTCCTTGTTCAGACCCAGCTTGTTTGGCATTAGGAATGAGCAGATTCCTTTGTCTTGTCTTCCTAAGAAGTTGAGAAAGTAGCTGGAAAGGAAGAAAACAAGCAATTAATGCTACAAATTCAATGATCAATCATTTTATGCATTTTTATTTTCTAATTATTGATAGGAAAAAGGCACTTCAATGCTTACTTTAATGCTTTGGCCGCTGGAAAGTAGAAAAGAAATTGGGACACTTGTTACTCGAGCCATTTCCACATAATTGTAAATGAACATCAATTTATCCAAAACTCAATAAGGGAGATATGCATCCAGCATTAACACAAGAAAAGTATGAAAGGTAGCAACAAAGAGCATCCCTAGATGAAAGAACCAGAATACAAACCTTCAAACAATACACAGCAAGGCGCCTCCTAATTTCTGCATTTCCATTTTGAAGATCGAATATAATTGAATGATGAACATCCTCTTTCTGCAACATACAAACATGAAGCGACCAAGCCAATAAATTGACTGTGAATATAACTTTGAAGAACAAAGACAAGATTCCAGCAAATGAAGCTGTTTAGAAAATGGTAGGCGTATAAATAGGTCACAAATGGAGAAGTGCATAGACAAACATAGGAACATACAGACAATAAATAAAATGACCAATTGAAATGTATATCTATCAAATTACAACTCCATTGCAATCTATTTGAATTTGGATTTAGGCCTAACTCAACCCCAAGCAGAGAAGCTTTACAGGATTTGAACACATTACCTCCAAGTCACAAGGCAATATCCTTAACATTGTGCCAAGGCACACAAAACAAAGTGGGAAAAAAGTTGCTTGAAATGATGCCAAAAGAATGACTTTACCTGCTCAGAAAGGAAGTGTGATGACACAGAATTCAGTGAATAAGAACTTAATTTGTAGTCTCTTTGCATAACCTGTAAATTAGAACATAACAAAGGAACCTATTAAGCAATAAACTCAGTGTGCCGAAGCACAAGGTAGTTAAAGCAAAACAATATGGACAAAAGCTGAAGTAAATCAAACTGAACTCTCCTTTCTACTGTAACTTCTTTACTTTCCCTGGTCCCATACTACTTACCAAACCATCAATTAAGTATTGATAAGGTAGATATTCGAATGATTGAAAAGTCAGAAAATAGAAGCATACACAAAGTAATTCACTCAAAAAATGCTAAGAATATACAGTGTAGGAATTACTCTAGAAACCAACTCTCTATTTTTGTTTAAGTTGATGAAACTATACACAACCTACCTACCGACCAGAATAAAACTACTAAAAAAATAATGAGAGAAAACATGTATACAATAGAACAATGTATCTCTTTACCTTGATGAGAAAGTTGTATCCTTCACTCGAACTCTATTGTTCCTGATACAACCCAAAATTGGAAATTCTGCTATCTTCATGTTCACAACTCTCTGAAAAGAAGACAACAACAAATTAAAATATATTAGAACAGTAACCACAATAACTTGCACACAACCTTCTTTTAATAACAAAACCTTACAACTATCAACTCTAACTGTTTTAATCTCAAAAGTACAGCCAATGAGAACCAAGAACGTAGCTAAAACATCACTCAAGTAATTTTGGACTTGTCTCACTTTTGATAAGATGATTAATATACTGGAAAATAGAATGTCTACTAAAAATATCTAAGTTTACCATGTTTTCACATCTTATAGATTGAAGGACAGTTCTACAAGGAATGTTGCCACGTAACACTGGCTATTTTTTTTTAACAAAAACCAAATTTAACCAATTGCATAGCTTTTAGGAGAGCAAATGAAAAAGAATGACTAAGACCTCCAACAAGAGTATAGATAGTTGTGGCACCATAGAATTTACTTATCAAGGAAAAGAAAAAAAATATAGTTAAAAAAACAAGACACCTCCCAGGTCATTGAGCTACTGCATTTGTAAAAATGGACAAGGAAACTTACCACTAAAATTCCCTCTAGAAGAGATGATTTAAGCTGGCAGACTTCATCACAAATTGTGGAATTGGTTGATTCATTCCCGACTGTACTTTCTGCTAGAAATCTTTGCATATCCCTGTAAGAAATGAGGTTATTCAACTTATTGGGAGTTGAACCATTCACTATAGCAGGAACTTTGAAAATAACATTGGAGAAAATGAATTTAACATTGGAGATCTATATTTCTGCATTCAAACATAAAACAATATATTTAGCACCCTCCCTTAAAAAAATGCTTCTTTGGAATTATTTTTGATTAATTCAAATTAATCTAAGTATCTTAATGTTATTACCTGTCGAACCATAAGACACATAAAATCCAAGCAAACTTAATTACCTTTGACACTTTTGGCCACTACATGCATATATGATATATGAAGTTCAAATTTAAATTCAACTTTTATCCATATAAAGATGTAATAATTAAGCACTAGTGTTGATGTGACTGAATCAAATTGAGTACAAGTATGGAATCAACAATAAGCTTAATTGGAGCTTGACTGTAATGCTTTAATAATATTACTTTTTGCTTAGAAAAATAACAATAAGCTTAATTTTAGCTTGAAACTTATTCACATAAAGGCTATAACTTAGAAGAGGGGATACAAAGAGTGATAAAAAAAACAAAATTAGCATTTTAAATTCCAGAGGTTATTGTAATATGTTAGAGAGGGGAAATAGAAAAGAATAAAAAGAGAAAGGGGAAATAGAATTAATAAGACAAGAAAAGAAAACCAGGAATTCCTCTAATAAATAAATAACTTCCGTTAAAAATAAATAAATAAACATTATTTCTCGATGCGTTCCACGTGATGTTCTAAAGTTATTTCTCTCAATAGCCATACTCGAATCAAGCATGGATTGAAATAACTCAAAACCTAAAAAGTGGCTACCTATTGCAAGAAAGTAATGCAAATGAAGTTGCAAAAATTTATGCACATCATGATAGATGCTGATTTTCTTTGGATTATTCACTCTCAATCCGAATGAATAGAGTGTATTTGAGGAGTACAACATCATTGCTTAATCAATATATATATATATATATATATATAGATTAAATTTGAAAATTATCCCGAAACAATTAAAATTTTAGAATTTTAAAGCTTAATCAATATTTTTTTTTCAAATATAGTCTAATCTAATACATCATTGATAGTGGGGTAAGTTTAAGAATTAAGTTATTTAATAAGGATAAATTCCATAAATTATCAAAGTAAATTTTTAATTTTAATTAAAAAACAATATAAAAAATTATCTAATAACTATATCTAATTTTTGTTCATTACCATAACTATAGACTCGAGTTCCTAGATCTCTAGACTTTTAGCACAGTATAATCCAAACATTTTGTAGTTCTATAAGTATGATTATATTCTAAAGTCTAATTGTCCAAGTTACTTTAAAATGGCAATCTCAAATCCCTAATTAACAGAGTATACGGTACAAAAAACAACATTAATCAACAAAATGCCAGCTATAACCTATGTAGAAAATCAGCTCCAACAAAAGATTCCTATATAATAACTAAAAATTAACAATTCTAACCTAGTTACAATAATTTAAAATAAAATAGTAAGGACAAGTTAATAGAAAGTGCCTTCCCTTTTCTATATTTATTCTCAGCTATAACAGAATAAACAAACAAATGAAAGGGAATGCACATGCTGAGGAGTAATGCCTAGCACGTACCAATTACAGTTGTCAATAAATAAAGATACTTACGGTTGCAGGCATCCTTGCTTGTGATTTAGCCTCCAATGGATTATTTGACAATTTCCAGAGCTGCAAACCACTTACAGCTCAAATTTTGAGAAATAATCTTAAGGTCAAACATAATATTTCCCCAACAATCATGTTATAGAAGAAAATTTATAAAAGAGCATATACAAGAGTTGTTTAATATAGGTTATAATATACACTGTCTCTCCTCTTCTCTCTTCCAATTCGAAAAACAAGATTTAATCATTCCACTTCATTTCCATTAGTTAAAGTCTTGAAAACTCTTAAACAAAATGTCATGGAGAAATCAACATAAGAGTTGTTCTAACAAAAGCACAAAATTAGCAAATTGCCAATGCAATAAGCCAACCAATAAATTACCACATTTTACTGGCCAAGAACTAATTTTTATAGCCATGGGTTTATTATTTCATAGCAATTAGAGAAAACTGAGTAGACATTACATATTTGAGAACTAATTGAGCACAACTCCTAAGGAAGTGTATTCTTCATTTGGTGGCATGGTAATGGTGTAAAACTTCAATCTAATTAGCAGCCATGTATCCTTATTCCCAAGGCAGATATTGTGATGAGTATTCAAAGCATGCTTCCACACAATTAATTTAAGTACACAAAATGGGAGAAAGAAAAATAGATTTGAAGCTAAAGTAAGTTAAAAGAATTGCCAATATCTAACAATTTTTGCACCTGGAGCAGCGAGTTCTGGCTGGAGCAGAGCACCTAGCGCACACATACACATTGTAGAGTAACAACCCACAGATCCTCCAACCTCTCTTTCCATTCACGATCAGACACTACATTCTTTTCAAGAATGCCCACCAAATCTCCAGCAAAACCATCCAAGTCAGAATCAACTTCTTCCTTTAGTTTTTCAAACATAACTCTGATTGCCGCCATGACTTCCTGCAATATTTGATTTTGGGAAAAAAGAAGTGTCGAAATACTTTTTTTAGGTATTTTTAAAATTAATGAACAGTGAAATGAAAGCTGAATAAGTTACCTCCATGTGGCCAAAGGCACGATGTTTCCAGATTGAAAATGGTCTAACTCCTTGAAGGATTCCACCGCGGTGGGTTTCGGTGCTCGAATTTTGGCGCGACCTGGGTGAACTGAGTTGATGTTGTCTCGATGATGACGATGATGCGGGAGTTGTCGCGGAGGTCAGTTTGCGGCGAGTGGAAGGGGTCGCCGTTATCGGATAGCAAGGAGGAAGGAGAGGTGAGTGGGGCACCATTGTTTCTTCTCTCTCCCCGGCTCGAAAATGGAAGAGTCAGGGTATAGAAAAAGTAAGATATAGGGTTTTTAAGCTAATCCACTTATAACGTGTCACGTCATCATAGAGAGAGAAAAATACATGTTTTCAAAGACAATCTTTTAAAATCGCTGTCGTAAAACATTTTTTAAGCTGGTTTTCAGAGACCCGTCTTTAAAAAGTTATAAGTATTTACGAAAATGCCACTATTTTAGTTACTACATCATTTTTCATACAACCGACATAAAAATAGTGTCGTAGAAGGCCTCTTTTCTAGTAGTGTGGGTGGCCTTCAGGAAAGTTTCCTAGAAAGCGTGTGAGTGGGCATATAACACCCCAATCGAATCACACCAGAATGAGAGGGATCTAGAGACTGTGCAGGTATGAGATTGTACAACTGACCTTCTGGGAAGTTTCCGGGAAAGCGTGTGAGTGAGGACAAAGCATGCTGAAAAGTCTTGTGTTGGTTTATGGGAACAATCATTGATCTTAAAATCAGCTGAAGCAGATTGTCAAGGTCTCGAAAAGGACTACCAATGAAGGGTTATGACTGGTAGAGGATTTTGACCAACGAGAAGTTGAGTGAAGTGTCACCGCGTGAAATGCTATAGAGTGAGAGCTGCCAAGAAGTCAAAAATAGCTGCTCATAACTTGATTACAATCTTTGAAAGAATTCATGCAAAGTGCAATGAATAACAAGCTAAAAGCCTAAGAATGATTTACTCTCTGTCACATCAAAACTGCTCCAATTCGTGTTGAGATCCCTCTTCATTCGCACATCAGGTTTTTATAAACTACTATGGGCTTGGGCCTGACCTGACTTCCTCGATTGGTTAAACGTGGGTAATGCCTCACTTAAGCGAAACCCTCTAGATTGGAGCAATATAGTTATTGTATCTCCTCGCTTTAGTGTGAATAATGCTTCACTTAAGCGAGACCTTCTTATTCCTTTCAAGACATCTTTTAACTTTCTTCGCTTAAGTATGAATAATGCATTACTTAAGCGTGAACAGCGCCTCGCTTAAGGCAGGCCTTAAAAAGTTTTAGCTTTTTCCTTTCCTTGCTTAAGCAAGTAGATCTCCCCTGGTAATTTCTTACTTAATTTTTTGCAAAAAAAAACTCCACAAAAACATCAAGAAATCCAAAAAACTAACAAAACAACAATCCTACATGATAATTCCTAATTTATCCTATTTTTTTAGTTAAAACAAGGCTCGATGTATAAAAATGCTAGATAATTAATCGCCTCAAATCATGTGTGAAATTAAAGCATATTTGACGACTATCAATTTTCGTTGAGTTTCAAGTAATGCCGTTTTCAAACAAAGGCAAAAAAAATTATTCATGATTTTAGAAAGGATGTTTAATAATTCAAATCCAATTAATTCCATAATTTTGAAATTTAAGTTAAGAGAAACTATAATAGTAGCCAGGGGTGTTACAAAAATTGCAAAGACTGTCAAAATTTCAAAGGTTGGGTTATAAAATAATAATCCACTTTTTCTTGAAAAATCCCTTCACAAAATAATCCAAATTTAACATATAATAAGAATATATATTTTTCAGAGGGTAAAAATGAATGTTTAAATAAATCAAATAAATAAAATTAGAAAAGGAATAAGGTTGATAATTTTGGGAGCAAGAGAGTAAGACATTTTTAACTTCATAATATTAGGATAAGGGTAACTCTTTTTATAATAGACGTCATAAGGTGCTAACACATTTCATATGAATAATTGATTGCCAATTCCTTTTCTTAGCTCAAGATTGCATCTCTATAATTGCATTTTTTAACCCTTTTGGTCAAGATTGTCTAAAGTCACCTAACATTGTTATATTCAAATACTTTAAAATGGTTACAAAATTAAAACTAATAGTGTAAAACTACTAAATTAAAAGGGAGAGTTATTATAATTATATGAACCAAAAGAGTAATTAAATTTAAAATAAATATTATAAATACTATAAGAAAAAAGATTATATATACTATATTTTACAATAAATTTATTAATTTTTACAATAATTACATAAAAAAATCATACCAATAATTATTTGTAACAACCCAACTTCATTACAAGTTTATTATACTAATACAACCCCGATACTTTAAAGTCCTATGAAAATACGTAAGATATGCAAGCATTCGATCGCATAATATCCATTACCATAACATAAAAGAGTTAAGCCTTGTGTCTTTACAAAACTAAAAAGAGCCATAAGATGAAAAACAATGTCTTAATGTTTGTTGACATGGCTTTGCCTTTTTATGGGCACAACTTTTCAAATTAAACTTCAGTGGATGGCAAGGGAACCAACCTACGATATTCAGCTAGAGCCCACATTGGATAAATATTTCTGTACATTGGGTAATGCAGCATGCACGTTCTATTGAATACTCCAGTGAGTTCCTAGTAGAAGTAAGTCATAAACAACAATTATAAATAGAAAAAAAAAATCATTAATCTGAAGAATCATTGCTTAAAAAAAATTAATAATAGACATTTTGCATCATTTTTGTAAATTAAAAATAATCAAAATATTAAAGTTTGTGTTTGAAGTTTTGTTTACATAGGAAGTTAAAACACATAATCCAACTCTCATATCAACATCGAATTGAAATATATACTCCTTCCCATCTTAGATATAAGAAGAAAAAAAATATCATTTTGTTGGTCTCAAATCTAAAAAAATCTCAACTAATTTTAGGTTATAAATATTCCTAATCTAATTGAAATATAATTTTAGTTTCAATTATTCTTTTTTATTCATAATACCAAATTCTAATTGTAACGAAGGATAACTTAGGAAAAAAAATTAACTTTTAATTGAAATTGATGTAATTTAATATGAATAATTAGCATGAAATAATTTTTCTCTTATATTTAAGATCGGAGGAAAAATTTGTTAGGAATTGAAGGTATATATTGTATAAAGTTCAATCTCGTTGACCTTTAAATTTTGTATTGGCCTACTTTTTTCTTTACTACAATCTACTCCTATATTATAAACTCCAATATATAATTTGAATAGTAAAACTCTCCATTAAACATTTTCATTTTTCAACATTCTCTCTTTTTTCTGCTTTCAATGTGTATTTCAGACACTATTAATTCTTTCAGCTAGCCAAACCTTTTATCTTTTGACTATTCCAAGCTACTATCTTTAGTTCCTTTACATGTATATTTTACTTAAAAGAAGAAGGGTTATACATTGGTATAGTGAAAAAATTTACACAATCATCCATGTATAATAAATTTGTTAACTTTTAAAATAATTATCTTAAAATAATTCAAACGATAATTTGTATTTAAATAACTGTGTAAAAGAGTTTTACATAGCATTAAACTCTTTACTTATTAGTCGTCCATCTTTTTTTTTTTTAAAAAGTCCTTTTTTATCTCTACTTCTAAATTGATTTTTAATAAAGAAATTACCTATAATTAAAAATAACCTGACAATATAATTTAAATTTTTCTTTTTAAATCTAAAAAGGTTTTCTAATGTTTAGTTCCTAACCTTTTTACGATTTGTTTTTAGTTCCAAATTTTTTTTTTGCTGGTAAACATTTAGACCCTTTTTTAGGAACTATAAACATAGTGACCCAATCTATAATATATATATATATATATATATATATATATATATATATATATATATATATATATATATATGTATGTATATAAAGATATTTAGTATTTTATTGTGATTTTTAATTATGCTATAATTTATATATTTAAAAATTATTTATTATGAATTTTAATAATATAAAAAAAACATTTATTTTGTACAACGCATAATTACTAGTTCAACTAAATTTATTGCTCAATAAGTTTATTAAATAAGAGACATTATCAATATCAAAGGATTGATACGTACCTGTTGAGGCCAATCACCCTCTTTCAACTGAGAATTGATGAGCAATTTTGCAGCACGGTGAAGAGAAGTAGTATCTCTCTCTGCCTATACATAGGAATTTAAAGATGAATAGGGGGCCGGGGTGGACTTATTATAAGATTTATGGTACTTAGAACAAAATTTTAAGCATTTTGAAATTTAAATAAGGATGTAGCGGACCTATAATCACACACACACACACATATCAAAAGCAAACCTGTCCAGCAAGAATT
The DNA here is from genome assembly GCF_004193775.1 of Glycine soja. Taxonomy (NCBI): domain Eukaryota; kingdom Viridiplantae; phylum Streptophyta; class Magnoliopsida; order Fabales; family Fabaceae; genus Glycine; species Glycine soja. The sequence goes on from NC_041004.1 coordinate 35,306,826, forward strand.
AGACCCAAAAGAGCCCAAGCAGTGTGCACAACTGTTGATCGACTTCCTTCAAGAGGTACATATATCTGAATTGTTTTCATTTAGTAAGACATTATTACTACTATTATTATTAATTCCTAGTGAAAGTGAAGAACATTAAGTATTTACCATGGCCATTCAATTACAAACCTGTTTTGGGCATGAAAGATAACTTTCTCCCCACCCACCATCCTCTTTCTGTGTTGAAAGTAGAAATTTAACGCCTTTGCGAATGGCAGCACAATTAGTGTAAGTTTTACCCGCCGCTGCAAGACCACGAAGTGCAAACCAAGTGCCATAAATGTAGCAAACTCCCCAACTTCCATACCATGAACCATTAGCTGTTTGTGTATCTTCAAGGAATTGAACTGCATTGGCAATGGAATTCTTTATCTCTTTCTCCCTATGCCTTGGATATAGCTTCTTAAACAAAACTAAAGCTTGAATAGCAGATCCAGTGCACTCAGCATAATCATGTTCAACCACAATGTTCCCTAAAAATTCTGTGGGATTGAGTATCTAAAAAGTAATGACAAAATTGATTAGTTTATTAATTAATGGATGACTTTTTTTTATCGGTTAATGAATATGTACTTGTTGCATGCATTATTAACTTATATAATACTTACTTCCAACCATTCTTGAGTTCCTGATGGTTCCCATGCTGCTAAACCACCTTTTCTACTCTGCAATAATTAAGAGAAAAAAGAACCACAGTTGCATCAAAAGTAAATATTCTAGTAGTAAAAGTAAATCAAACATCAATTATTAATGTCGTCTGCGCTAACCCCAACTTCCCAATGATAAAAGATTAAACAAAGAGAAGGACCATCAATTGATTGATTTATTAATTAATTAAAAGCATATGACCATGAATTTAGGAGAAATACAATATGGTACCAAACAAATTTCACGAATCTTGAATAAATGATGTGGCATTGGATTTGAGACAGGGAGTCTATCATATCAACATATGTCAGCTATTAGCCATTAATTTATAGACAACTTACTATAACATATTTCATAATATTAAGTATTTATCTAAATTGTCAGAAATTGAGATCTTTCCTCAAATTATATTAAAAGTTGCTTGTGTAAGAAATAACTAGTTGTAGGCTAATGGTGTTAACATTTGCAAATTTCTAAATGAGTAAATATTTTTTACCTCGGAGGGGTAATTTTTGGAAATATTATCAAAATGAGTAAATATTTTTTTAAAAATTATTTAAATTGGGGTAAATCATGTTTATGAAACATGACTTCTAAATGGAAGTTGTATACTATTATGTGACTTTTGGATTTACTAAGTAAACAAGATTTTCATTTTTTTTTACGAAGTTGTGTTTTACTTTTACAACTTTTATTTGTTTTTATTTTTTATTCTAAATATCTTTAACAGTTTTTTTACAGAGTTCATGCCGTAAAACCCAAGGTTGCTTTATTTTTTATTATTTTATTTCATTTACTGAAGTTGTCATATGAAACACCAATTTCTTTTATATTTTTTTAAAAAATAATAAAAACTAAATTAAAGAAAATTACAAAAGCTACATTTATAATTTTTTATTTATTAATTGAAGTCGTGTATGCATATATTAAGTCATGCTCACACCCATGACTTCTATTAATTTTTGTTTTTCATTTATTAAGTGAATTGGTGAATCTTTATGTTTGCAATGAATTCATTTTATTTTTTTATAGACCTAATGTATCTTTCACGGAAAATAATTTTGTTATCACTAAGGAAAAAACTCTCCCTCCTAGTATTTAATGTAGATGTATGCCAAAAACTCAAACTTAAAACCTTTGATTAAGTTAGGACAATCCCGTGCCAGTTCGTCTACGCATTCGATGGTAAATGAATTTGTTAATAAAGAAAAAGAAAGAAAAGTGGTATAAATTTTATAAAACTAACTTCAAAAATTAAAAAAAAAATAAAATGAAAGAATACTTATTGTGTACAATAATGGCCACTCATGATCCTTTTAAAAAAAAGGTGTGCATTGATGACCACTCAAATTAATTTAACTTGTATAATAATAAAAGAATTATCTAAAACTTGAACTCAAAATCCGGATTAGGAGGATCAAATCTAGTAACACTCGAACCAATAATTTATTTAAATTTGAATAATTTTTTAAAATTATCCATTTTGATATATTTTTCTAAATTACCCTTATAGGGTTAAAAGAAACCTAAAATGAGTAATGATTGTTCTATTTCTGTGTCCAATCAAGGGCTTTAATTTTAATAGCTAGCTTTTGTATTTAAGCAACTTGCAATTACACTTTTAGTGTATGCTATTCATATCGTAACAATTTTATGTTTCTATATTTTTTGTTTGATGTTGTTTTCTTCCAAATCGTTTTGTGTTCAATTTTCTACCAAAATTTAATGTTACTTACTTGAAGTGACAATAGGATATTGACTGAATCATATAACCTTTGAGGTTCCATCTTTTCTCCTACAATCTCTGATGGCAATATGGATAGAAGTAGACAACACTAAAAAAAAAAAAGCTAAATTAACATATATTTGTAGTGATTGATAAAGCTTATAACAAATTAAGTTGTTTATGAGCTAAGTTAGTTACATTCAAAGTTTCTGCCGTGCAATCAGAAACTTGCCATCCCTGATCTTGATCAGAGAATGTCCAAGACCCTTTAGAAATATGACGATACATACTCTTAAAATCTCCTAAAGGGTCATCCTTCACCTGTGAAATAAGAGTGTTAGTTCATTACTGCTATGTAAAGCTAGCAAATTACATATTAATCAATAATCTAATGAACACTAAATTCGTCGTCCAATTTAAATATGCATTTTAATTCGAATAATATAGTTATGCTAGTTTTAATTAATATTATTAGTTAGCTGGTAAATTAGTTAGTAAATTGATTACTTAATAGGTTAAATCACTCTATAAATAAGACCCAAGTATATTTTGAATATTTCCAATTAGTGAATTGTATAACTTAAATAAACTAGGTTCATTGGGGAATTTACACTCCTTAACTAGAAGGAGAATTATGATTTTTTTATATGCTTGTAATAAAAATTAAGCAAACCTGAGTCTTCTTGATGAAATCATGTGCTTTTGCAAGTGTAGGACCAATTTCCTCCATTAGGTTAGTGGCAAGCAAAGCTTGAATAACCAAACTAGCATCCCATCCTTGGCTACCAAAACTCTACATTATATAGGCAAGTGCATTAATTAATTAAGGAATATATCCCATTGGTTATAATAACACACACACGTACCTGCATGGCCATTCCATCTTCAGAAACCCATAAGTAATCTGGAACCCTTGCAAGATGCTTCTTGAAAGCATCTCCATTTGGATCTTCCACCCAACAAGCAAGCATATATAAAGCCTAAAATATATACATGTTAGTTACATATTTGAATGAATTTCATTTTGAAGAGGAAAATAAAAGGTTCATCTTTTTCTCATAAGGCTAAAAAATATAAATGCATTATTGTTGTGATATAACTACCTTTTCCACACACCCAATGGTTATGTATCGACTATTTTCATCTTCGTAAAGGATATGCTTCATTGTTACCTGAAGGGCCTTTTCTCTTACTAGCTTGTTGAAAGGCCACCGAGTAAGTAGTGGCTCAATAAATATGTATAAACTATCCCATACCAGGTCTTGTATCAAAGAATGAGGATGATAACGATCTTCCTGTGATAGATAGAATTGATTTTTCAGTTTTGTGATAAAGAGATAAAATATTTACATACATGTACACATTCTGATTGATTAAAGAATGGCTCTCACCTTTGCACATTGGTTACGTGCTTTCTTCCAATTAACCTTTTCATACGGTTGAGTAAAGAGCTCTTCTCTCAATTGTAAGATAAGTGGTGTGATTGGACCCACAAACCTCTTCCCATATAAGTAAGACATAGGTAGATATGTCAATCGACAGTAACACCAGATTTTAGCTACAATAATTATGGTGAAAATGAGATTCAATGATTAAACATTGCATATTTAACAATTTAAATATATATCATTCTATAAAGAGTGACAAAATAAAATAAAATTTACTATACATGGATGCATAGGAAGAAATGAAGGAAGAACCCAAAACTCTGGGGGCACTGGTTTGCTTCCATACCAATCATATACCCCAAGAATCTACAATAGTTGGCCATTAAATTAGTAACATACATACTAGTTTTGTTAGTTTGTGTATTTATATTTATATTAAAATGAATAATACCGAAAGCCAAGTTTTTCCCCATGATGGTATGTGTGTTACACCACCATGATCATGAATCCATTTTCTTGCTCTAGCACAAGCATTGTCATGACCTCCATTAGGGCCTTCTCCAAGAACTCGCATACATATATAGTTTAGTGCAGTACAAAACATGTTGCTGTGACCCTCAATGTGTAGTCCCCATCCTCCATCTTCATTCTATAAATGAAAGCGTAAAATGGACAATATTAGTTATTCATTATTGTTGCAATGAATTTTTTAAAACTTCATGATTTAGCAAATACAACTTTTAAAAAAGAAAATGTTACAAGTTAATCATGCTTGATTGGTAATATGTCGTGAATTGATACGTATACCTGGTGATAGTACATGTAACGAAGAATTTCTTTTTTATACTCTTCGGGGAATACTGAATCAAGATGTCCTGTAATGTACATACAAAAAACCTGCAATATGTTTTGAACAAATTAATAAAAGCTAATATTGATTAATGTATATATGAGTTCATAGGAACTTAAGTGCAAATCAAATTTTCAACAACACATTTGTTACTTAAAATTTGAAGTCATTAAATAAATAAGTTGAATTTGAACTGGATGTAACTCAATTCGATTAATCACGAACCCGGTCGATATATATTATTTATTTGCTTGTTTTCTTTTTTATCAAGATGTAAAGGAACTACATCAAAACTTCACGTGGAGTCAACAAAAGAGGAAGGAAAACATTGATAACAAAAAGAAAGAGAAAGGACCCTGGTGACGAAGACATTACTAAAAAAACAGCTTTCTACATCGCTCAATTAACATCGGTTATAGCTAAAACCGATGTTAACGAAAGCGCGGTGGCATTTTTGTAAATAAGTAGACTTAGTTAACATCGGTGTTAACTACTCCATAGTAACATTGGTTATTTTAATAACCGATGTTACTATGGAGTAGTTAACATCGGTTTTGGAAAAACCGATGTTAGTATGTCATTGTTAACATTGGTTTTGTAAAAACTGATGTTATCGAGTTGATGTTAACATCGGTTTTATTATAACCGATGTTACGTAGTTGATGTTAACATCGGTTAGTTTTAAAAACCGATGTTGTTATCATTATAAATTAAACTTCTGAAATTGCACAACCCGCGCTTGAACCCTATCGTTCTTCTTCTTTCTCCTTGCGCTTGAACCCTATCATTCTTCTTCTTTCTCCTTGCGCTTGAACCCTATTGTTCTTCTTCTTTCTCCTTGTGTCAAAGTCACCTGCGCTTCCGTGACTGCAACCACATTGTGGAGATCGTGTTTGTGGAGATCGTCTTTGGCACTTATCCATTGAGGTACGTCCTTTCGTTTTAACATTAGGCGTTCGTCGTTTTAACATTAGGCGTTCGTCGTTTTAACCCAGGGCTTTATTGTTGTTTCTCCTTCTGCCTTAGTTCGTGTTTGTCGCAAACTGGGCTGCGCTTCCGTGACTGCAACCACATTGTCGAGTTCGCGTTTGTGGAGTTCGTGTCTACGCTTCCATCGAAGGTATGTCTCTGTTGTATGTTAATGATGAAAATCCATTGTTCAATGGTGTGTCTTTGTTGTGATGTTTCGAAACCTTAGTTAGGCACAAAGGGTTAATCGTAACTGAATGTGTAGTGATTTAGGACCATATGTAACTGCCTTAAGCAGTTATTGCAGAATAAATTATGGAGTAACAGCAGGGGGGTTAGACAGTTTTTAGTGGGTTTTCAGGAAGGGAGACATGAGGCTGTCAAAAATCAATATATTATATATAAAGATTAGTACTAGGTGTACTGAAAATAAGATAGGAATATAAGGCAAAAAGAGCCTAAACCCCACTAGGGAGAAACGGTAGATAGGACAACTTACAAAGCAAACCCAACCCCTTTAAGAAAAAGCCTCCTTCAGATTAGTTGACCAGAAATTAAAATGTGATTGGAAACCCTTCTCCACACACTTGAGCCAGGACCAGGTGTGGAATAGAGCCTCATCCATGACCTTTTCTGGATTAAAAGGATGATTATTGAAAATCATGTCATTTCTGTGATGCCAAATGGACACTGACAAAGCTATCCAGACAAATTCCCATCTCTTGACTGTGTAGGTTGACCTATTCCACTGAGAGAATTGCAGAAAATGATTCTTTGGGTCAGTGGGGAAGGGACCCACTCTATTAACCCATCTCATAGGCTCCCACCAGAGACTCCTAGTCTTGGAACAGTTGAAAAAAAGATGATTGACAGATTCTTCTTCAAGGTCACATAAGGGGCAACTATATGTATGCAATGACACTTGCCTCCTTCTAAGATTATCCCTAGTAGGGAGCCTGTTCTTGAATAATCTCCATGAAAAAGCACTAGCTCTTGGGGGAATTTTCAGACTCCACATGATGTTAAGAACCCTGTCCTCAATAGCACTAGCATGACCCTCCTGCAGCACTTTGTAAGCAGACTTTGTGGAATATAGGCCATTAGGATCAGACTTCCAACAAAGGAAATCCCTGCTGGAGTGATTGATGTTGCCTGACTCGATGTCAGCTATAAAATCAGCTACCATGTCAATTTCATGGTCAAAAAAGTTCCTTCTCCATGTTAGCTTCCATTCCCATCTCTCTTCCACAAAATTCCCCATAGAATTAATTGAGGAGGCCTGCTGATTGCTTATTAAAAATAGAGTGGGATTAATTGAAGGGGCACATTCCGAGGCAACATTACAGTCAACCCATAAATACTGATATATCCTCCTATCAATGGCTTCGATTTTTGTTTCTTGGATACATAGAACATCAAGATTGTTGGTCAAGGTCATTTTTCTGATGGCTGACCACTTGACACCACTACCCAACCCTCTAGAGTTAAAGGATAAAATATTCATGAGTCAATATTGTCCTTTCCCAACACAGTTGTTAAATCTGTTGTATGTTCACTAGCAACCTTATCAGTCTCAGGGACAAAGCTTTGATTTACACAGAGGGTTTCAGGGACAAAGCTTTGATTTACATATTGAATTTCATCCAAATTTTTGACAAGTCATTGTTACTTCCATGAATATTGATATTGTATCATGCTTAATTATATGCATTTGCTTATTCTGATCATTGTGTGTTGTGTGATTATTTCTTCCATGCAGGTACATGATTCCTATTTGTTGTAAGAGTGAAATGATGGGCAGCAGCACCAACTGAGGTGAGTTTATATTTCCTTTTTTTTGTCTTTATCTTTGTTAGTTTGTTATATAGTTTTTATTTTATATGTTTGAGTTTTAAATGTGTAAAAAATAGAAATAGAAAGGTCTGGTGATTGCTTAGGAATTCCTTACTGTTTCATGGCATTCCTTTTGAACCTCAAAAGGTGCTTATGACGGCCTTTGGTTAAATTTCTGATTATATGTATTGGGGTCCTTGTGCTGGGTTATTGTTGGGTTTGTTTTTCTTTTTGGAAGGTGGCACTTTTGTGTCTTGTATCTTTTATTTTCAGTACCTATGGTATTGTTCTGTTTAATAATTTTTTTTTGAACTGCAAAGATAATTTATATTGATAATTAGAAGTACCAGTGGTACTACAGATTACAAAGACACTTTTTTTTTTTGCACAGCAAAAATCAATATATTATGTATGAAATTCAGTACTAGGTGTACTGAAGATAAAAAGTTAAAAAGCAAGACAATTACAGTCTGCATCCCATTAGGAGAGACCGAATATAGCCCACAAAAATACAAACTCATCCCCTCTAAGAAAGAACATCCTTTAGATTGGTTGACCAGAAATTAAAGTGTATTTGGAAGTCCTTCTCCATGATAACTTCCATTCCCACCTACCCTCCACAAAATCTCCCATATAATTGATTGACGAATTCTGCTGTTTACTTATTAAATATAACTGGGGATATTTTCCTTGGAGAGTACAGTTGTCCTCCATCCATTTATGCTTCCAGAAATTGATGCTGGACCCCTTTCCCACTCTCCATTTTAAATTATCAGTTAAGCATTCATTGTGATGTTGTTGGAAGATACTCTTCAAATCCTGCCACCATTGGGAAGTGAAATTCCTCCTTCCACCACAAATCAACTCCTTCCACCCACCATACTTAAAGATTAAAATTCTAGACCAAGGCTGGTCTTGATTGTTAGCCAGCTGCCACCCCCATTTGCCAAGTAAAGCCGCATTAAATTTTTTTTTTTGAAAAGCAAAAGATAATTTATATATCAATCATAATAGGACACAACAGCACCAGAAGTACTACTGGTGATTTACATAGATGCAGTGCATCTAAAACCGCCCACCATTACAGGATTAGAACAACAAAACCCCCCACAAATACAAGAGAACCTAATTTAGGCAAAGAAGTCTCCAAGATTAGACAACCAATAGTTAAAGGAAGTGCAGAAATTTTTGTCCCTAGACTTCAACCATGACCACAAAAGGAATAAAGCATCCTCCATGACTTTTGGTGTTTCAAATCTTTTGCCTTGGAATATGAGGAGATTCCTATTCTTCCATATTGAGCTTGTTAAAGCAATCCACCATCTGTACCATCTGTTTTGATTCTTCCCAGCACCAAATCCATCACAGAATTGAGTGTAATGAGCTGTTGGAGAAGCTGCTAGGGGTCCAACCACTCGCTTCCACCTCATTGATTCCCACCAAAGACCATTAGTCAATTTACAATGAAAAAATAGATGCCCAGCTTCCTCTTGATGAGATCCACATAAGGGGAAATGCTGCTCCTGAATGGGGACATTTCTTCTTAGGAGATTATGTCTAGTGGGTAATCTATTTTTGATAAGTCTCAAGCGAAAATCGCAGCTCTTGAAGGGATGTTAAGCCTCCAAATTGTCTTGTATATATTGGCCTGAGGATGATTGTTGTTAGCAGTGATTATCAATCTATAAGCTGACCTAGTTGAGTATAAACCCGAAGGTTCAGCTGTCCATCTCAAGGTGTCCTTCATTTGAGGTTGAATGTGAACGTTACTAATGATTTCCATAAAAGCCACAGCTGCACCCTGTTCATGATCAAATAAGTTCCTTCTCCATTTTAAATCCCAGCACCAATGACCATGAGACATGATACCCATATTGGAGATAGAACTGGTCTGCTGTTTACTGATGAGAAACAGTTGATTAAACTGCTGCTCAAGGTTTGAATCAACCCCAAGCCATTTATCCTTCCAGAATTTGACTATGCTTCCATCCCCTACCTTCCAAACCAGATGCTGATGAATAGGGCTAAATTCAGGTTGCTTACTTACTTTTCGAATATCCTTCCACCAATGAGAGTGCCAAGGTGTATCACTGCCATTGTTAAGATCTGCCCAACCACCATATTTTGAGATAAGAATTCTAGCCCACAGCTGATCTTGAGTAGAGGCTAAAGCCCATAACCATCTACCCAACAAGGCAGCATTAAAACTAGAGATATCCTTAATCCCAAGACCCCCCAAAGACAGTATCATCTGCATATTGCAGAATGTTTACTGGCACCTTCTGCTTTCCTACTAAATAACTGTTGTACAGACCTTTGTATAGAGCTGTCCTCATCATGCCAGTCAAGCCTTCAGCCACAATATTGAAAAGGAAAAGGGCTAAGGGGTCCCCTTGCCTCAAACCTCTAGTGGGGGCAAATTCATTTGAGGGGCTGCCATTTATGAGAATGGATATAGAAGCTGATTGATTGCAAGCATTGATCCATTTCCTCCATATAGGACATAACCCCATTCTAACCATCATATAATCCAGAAAGTTCCATGAAACAGATTCATAAGCCTTTGCAAAGTCCACCTTAAACACCAAAGCTGGTTTCTTACTTCTTTTAGCTTCCTCTATTGCTTCATTGAGAATCAAAGTTCCATGAAGGATGTGTCTATCCTATATGAAAGTTGTTTGTCTCTCATCAATGAGTCCAAGCAATAATTTTCTTAACCTATTGGCCAGTAATTTAGCAATGATCTTATACATACAACCAATGAGGGAGATGGGCCTATAGTCATCAAAAGACTATGGGTGATTGATTTTAGGAATTAAAGCCAAGAAGGATGCATTACTACCCTTAGGAAATCTTCCATTGACATGAAACTCATCTACAAACCTCCTGAAATCTGGTTTGAAAATCTCCCAAAACTCTTTGATGAAGTTAAAATTGAAGCCATCCGGCCCAGGACATTTATCTCCACTGCAACTCCACACAGCCTCCCTAAGATCAAGATCTGAAAATGGGGCAATCAACTCCTCCCTCAAGAATCTGGCAGAAAAGAAGCTTACAGCTTGATCCTTAATCAATTTTGGGTTCTGAACCCATGTGCCTTCAATGAACATACCTTGAATTGCATTGTAGTGTCTTCTGAAGTTTATAGATTTATGGAAAAAGGCCATGTTATTATCACCTTCCCTGAGCCATCTGATCCTTGATTTTTGTCTCAAGATTGATTCATGAGCAAAAGAAATCTCCCACAATTCCTACTGAATGGACTTCATGGTCTGCACTTCATCATCCCCTAAGGGTCTGTCTTGGGCTGAAATATCAATTTGATGCAACTGCTGCTTCAAAAGAAAAGTCTTTAATCATCCCCCAAAGGTCTATCCTGCGCATTAAATAAAGATAAGTCTTTAATCCCTAGACCCCCTTTGTTCTTAGGAAGACAAACTTTGTCCCACTTCACCCAAGGAATCTTGCTGGCCTCTTGGTGACTTCCCCACAGAAAATTTCTCTGGATGGAGATAATTTTTTGCACCACTTTTTTGGGGATCCTAAAGAAGGATAGAAGGTAGATAGGTAAGGCTGAGAGGACAGAATTAATAAGAGTGATTCTGCCCCCCATTGATAGAGTTCTTTGCTTCCATTTTGCAAGTTTGACTTCAAACTTCCTTACAATAGGCTGCCACACAATCCAGCTCTTAGAGGACACCCCAACTGGAATTCCAAGATAAGTAAAAGGAAATTCCAAAGTACTGCAATTAAGGAATTGGGCAGCTTCCCTGCACCAACTTGTTGATTTACCCAAACAACCAAAGTGGCTTTTAGAGTAATTTATCTTGAATCTACACACCATCCATGAAAATACCTGGAATAGCATTTTTTCTTCTTCTATGATTGATCAATCTGTGAAAATAAGTAGAGTTGCTGTCCCCTTCTTTTAGCCACTTAATTCTAGCCTTTTGTCTCAACATAGATTCATATGCATAAGCTGCCTCCCATAATTGAACTTGAAGAGATTTCTTAAGAGTGACTTCCACTTGGGATAGAGGTCTGTCATTTAGATTCATATGATATGTATTCTTAAAAAATGGTCAATGAGCTGTTTGATAGAATGACTGAAAAAGGTTTTAAATACACTCTCAGTATAATGTCTTTTGAGAGTCAATTTATCACCATGAAGTGAGAGTCATATTGTTGATAAAAGGCTTTAAATACACTGTGGCTAATTTCTGTATGGTTTTTTTTAGGGCTATCATTTACTACTGCTAATTGGCGTTGCTGCGGAAGCGCTTTGATTATATCTTTGAAGCCTCAAAGTCAGGTATTTATATCTTTGATTCAAAAACTAATTTGAAATTGTTTTTGTATGCATTACTGGTATATTTGTAACTTATGCTATGCTTGTCTACATGACCTTTGTTTCATTGGACTGATATCTTTGAAGTATTTACTGTGATTTAAACTCTCATAACTTGTTCATTGTTAGTGTTGAATGTTTTTGTAATTTTATCTGCTGCCCTTCTCTATATATATGTTGTAACTGCCATTGCCCTTCTCTCTCTCCTGTATTATCTTTTTTTTTATCAGCAAAATTATAATTTGTATTAATAATTGTGAGTACCAGAGGTACTAAATATACAAGGTAGAAACCAGCAGACTAGCAGAAGCATAGGTCCTACAAATCAGGTGCCAATCTAATTTTTTTTTGGAAGGCAAAATATATATATTATTAATAGGTAAACTAGTACCAGTGGTACCATAAATAAAAGTTACAAAGCACCAGAGTGCTGCCCTCCAACCAATAACCCACCCTAATACAACAGAATTAAGAAAGCCCAGCAGAATATCCAAAGGAATTCGAAATATTTGAAGACCAATGATTTAAGCTAATATTGAAATCTTTATCTTTAGCCTTGAACCAGGACCAAACTAGGTATATAGCATGATCCATAACTTTATATGGATCAAAAGGTCTTCCTTGGAAAATAAGGTTGTTTCTATGGTGCCAGATAGAACTAGTCAAGGCACTCCACCATCCACCCCTTATGTCCTGATATACAGGGTTCCCAAAGCCTTCACAGAATTGAGTAAAGTGGCACTTTGGGTGACTTGGAAGGGGGCCTACTACCCGGATCCATCTCATGGATTCCCACCACAAACCTTTTGTCAGATTACAGTTGAAGAATAGGTGGCCCACATCCTCCTGTGCATTACCACACAAAGGGCAGTTTTGATCCTGGATAGTAATGTTTCTTCTTAGGAGATTGTCCTTGGTAGGTAGTCTATTTTTAAGGAGTCTCCAACAGAAAACTGCTACCCGAGGGGGAATTTTCAACTTCCAGATTATGCTATATATCTTCCCATCTGAGTTTGATGTACTGGGTTTAGTGTAGAACTTGTAAGCTGATTTAGTAGTGTAATGCCCGTGGGGTTCAGCTAGCCACACCATAGAATCCTTACTATTCCTCTGGATAGGAATGGAGCTTATTTCCTCCATAAACTGCACAACTATATCATTTTCATGATCAAATAGATTCCTCCACCACCTGAGATCCCACTCCCAGCTATTATTATTAAAGTTACCCATGCTAGAGATGAGGGAACTTTGCTGTCTACTAATCTGAAAAAGTTGATTATATTTCTGCTCAAGAGTGTAGTCTGTCCCTAGCCACTTATCTGTCCAAAATTTGATTCTTTCCCCACTCCCAACCTTCCAGGTCAAATGCTGATTGAAAATATTAGGATCCGACTGATGATATAGCTTTCTAATATCCCTCGACCAATGGGAATGACCCCTCTTGTTAGAGCCAAGCTGGAATTCTGACCAATCCCCATATTTAGAATTTAGGACTCTTAACTAAAGTTGCTACCCTAATCAAAAAATGTTGTTGATAAATTACTAGACCAATAGTTGTAGGGCTGGGCAAAGCCTTTCTGCAGCAGCAGCAGCATCCTGTATGCACAAGTGTCTGCTGTGTCTTGGGGCAGGTTCTTCAACACACACACACACACACACAGAAACACACACACACAGAAACAAACACACACACACACACACACACACACAGCCATACACACACAGAAACACACACACACACACAGAAACACACACACACACACACACACAGCCATACACACACACACACAGAAACACACACACACACACACACACACACACAGACCCTCATTAGCCCTGTCAGTCCTTCAGCCACTAAGTGAAAGAGTAATGGAGCCAAAGGGTCTCCTTGTCTCAACCCTCATGATACACACAGATCCTCATGATACGCACACACACACACATATACCCAACTACAATATTAAACCATAAGCACCCTTCAAACCCAACATTTGAAATTAGTTACATAAACAACTGCTGATGTCTATATTTGTCTGTAATTGAATTTGACCTTTTGTATGTTCTTGTATGTGATCAGTGTAATTTGCTATATAAACAATTGTTGTTCATGGTGAGTGAACCTTAGATTCCCGTTTGAGACTGAATGCAATGACTCTTGCGGACAGTTTGCATTAGCCATTGTATTTAGTCTTGAATTGTCCGTTTGGACAGTTTGGGGAGACTGGTATTTTTTATGTTACATTCATTCGTGAAGGTTATTATTATTTTCATTAGTTTGATTAAATTTCGGTTCACTGCATTTCAAGTTGTTCTCCGAGTGCTTACTTGATTATCGGGAAATTCATTTGACCGATGTCGTGTCGTGTACTTAGAGACCAATGCGAAATGCTGCCGAAATTTAGTCAAATTTTTGTAAATAATGGTAACCTTGACGATTGAAGCTAACATAAAAGACAGTTTTCCTAAATGGGATAGGCCCACACCTATAAATAAAAAAGTGAGATTTTCATGCTTGGAATTGCGTAGATGGATCGAAGTTGGATGAATGAAAGTCGCATGAGCCCAGAATATGAGGATGGCGTCGAACAGTTCTTGCAATTTGCTTCAGAAAGAGGTCGACCGAATGAAGAAGGAAAATATTATTGTCCTTGCATCAACTGTTTGAATGGAAGACGACAATTACTCGATGACATACGGGACCATCTATTGTGTGATGGGATTAAGAAGAATTACACAACGTGGATATGGCATGGTGAAGTGACAGACATGCAGAGTGGGTCCCAATCTGAACCGTTTGATGTAGAAATGGGAGATCAGTTAGAGGACATGATTCGTGACCTTGGACAGGAGTCTTTCCAGCAAGCACACGCCCCTGTGTATGAAGGATTGCAGAGTGATTCTAAGAAGCCTTTGTATGCAGGCTACAAGAATTCCTTAACCCTGTTGTCTACTGTGTTAAGTCTGGTTAATGTGAAGGCCAGGTATGGGTGGAGTGACAAAAGTTTCACCTCACTGCTTCAGGTAGTGCACAATCTGCTTCCAGAGGACAACACATTGCCTAAAAGTTACTATAAGGCGAAAAAGATATTGTGTCTGATGGGTATGGAGTATTAGAAGATTCATGCTTGCCCCTATGATTGCATGCTCTATAGGCATGAATTCCAAGAAATGTCCAAATGCCCTGTCTGTGGGACTTCACGGTACAAAGTGAAGGATGAAGAGGAAAGCAATTCTGATGAAAACTCCAACAAGGGCCCCCCAGCGAAGGTTTTGTGGTATCTTCCAATCATTCCAAGGTTTAAGCGTCTGTTTGCTAACGAGGACGACACAAAAGACCTTACATGGCATGCAAATGGAAGGATTTCTGATGGAATGGTCCGTCATCCGGCTGATTGCTCCCAGTGGAAGAAGATTGATGGTTTGTATCCGGATTTTGGGAATGAGCCAAGAAATCTTAGACTTGGACTAGCCAGTGATGGAATGAATCCATATGGCACCTTAAGCACTCAACACAGTTCATGGCCAGTTCTGCTAGTAATTTACAATTTGCCTCCTTGGTTGTGCATGAAGCGAAAATACATGATGTTGTGTATGATGATATCGGGCCCAAGACAGCCAGGAAATGACATTGACGTTTATCTAAGTCCCTTGGTTGAAGATCTGAGAAAGTTGTGGGATGAGGGGGTTGTAGTGTTTGATGTGTTTCGCAAGGAGACATTTGAAATGCGTGCAATGCTTTTTTGTACCATTAATGACTTTCCAGCATATGGAAATCTCAGCAGTTACAGTGTTAAGGGTCATCATGCATGCCCCATCTGTGAAGAAAATACAAGTTACATACAACTGAAACATGGGAGAAAAACAGTCTACAGTAGGCATCGCCGCTTTCTAACACCCAATCATCCTTACAGACGACTGAGAAAAGCTTTTAATGGAAGTCAAGAGCATGATATTGCGCCGATACCGTTGACTGGTGAGCAGGTATATCAGCGGGTTCAACACCTGAACACTGTATTTGGGAAGACCCAAAAGAAGGATAAAAGTCAGAGTTGCATATGGAAGAAGAGGTCCATTTTCTTTGATCTTCCGTACTGGTGTGATCTTGACGTTAGACATTGTATTGATGTTATGCATGTGGAGAAAAATGTTTGTGACAGTGTGATTGGGACGCTCTTTAACATTCAAGGCAAGACGAAGGATGGCTTGAATACCCGTCAAGATCTAGCTGATATGGGTATAAGATCACAGTTGCATCCAAGGTCTGATGGGAAGAAAATTTACTTGCCCCCAGCCTGCCATACTTTGTCCAAGAAGGAGAAGATAAGTTTTTGTCAGTGTCTTCGTCAAGTGATGGTTTCACAAGGATACTCTTCAAATATTAAGAGCCTTGTGCAGTTGAAGGAGCTTAAGCTTGTAGGGTTAAAGTCTCACGATTGTCACGTGCTCATGCAACAATTGTTAGCCGTGGCTATACGAGACATCTTGCCAAACAAAGTCAGGTTCACCATAACTCGCATGTGCTTTTTCTTCCATGCTATATGTAGCAAAGTGATTGATCCAGTAATGTTTGATGAGTTGGAAAATGAGGCCGCAATTATACTGTGCCAGTTGGAGATGTATTTTCCCCCTGCTTTCTTTGACATCATGATTCACTTGATTGTGCATCTGGTCAGAGAAATCAAATGTTGTGGTCCTGTTTATCTACGGTGGATGTACCCGGTTGAGCGATACATGAAGATCTTAAAAGGGTATACAAAGAATCTATATCGTCCGGAAGCATCTATTGTTGAGAGGTACATTGCAGAAGAAGCCATTGAATTTTGTTCAGAATACTTAGAGAAGGCTAAAGCTGTTGGGCTTCCTGAGTGTCGGCATGATGACAGAGTGGGTGGTAAGGGTTCAAGAGGACTGCAGGTGATCACTCCAAGTGTAGAAGATTTGTTACAAGTTCACTTGTATGTCTTGAACAACAGTAATGAAGTTTTGCCATAAATAGTTAAGCATGAAGCTTTAGTCAAACAGAATAATCCGAAAATGTCAAAGAATTGGGTGTTGAAAAAGCATAACAAAACTTTCTGTGATTGGTTTAAAGATACAATCTTTGCATATGAGAATGCTTCAGAAACATTAAGAAAACTAGCAGATGGGCCTAAAAGAAATGTTATAACCTGGCAAGGATACAACATAAACAGGTATTCATTTTACACAAAAGCACAAGATGAAAAAAGTACAATGCAGAACAGCGGGGTCACCCTAAGGGCTGAATCTCAACACTTTGCAAGTGTCAATGACGCCAATCCCTGTGTAGCTTCCATCCCTTACTTTGGGTTCATTGATGAAATTTGGGAGCTTAATTATGTGAAATTTACAGTATGTGTTTTCAAATGTAAATGGGTTGACAGCAACACCGGTGTGCGTACCGATGATATAGGATTTACCCTGGTAGATCTAAAGAAACTTGGTTACCACAATGACCCTTTCATCATGGCAGAACAAGCTAGACAAGTATTTTACGTGCAAGACCCTTGTGATGAAAGGTGGTGCGTGGTTCTGCAGGGCAAAACAGTTGGTGTTAATGTAGAAGATGATGATTCATACATGGACACCTATGTTAGTCCTTTGACCGCTCAAATCACTGGTAACATTGTCGGAGAAGAAGAAGCTGACGACGTTCATGCAAATCGAAATGATCATGATGAAGGAGAATTGATTAACATCGGCTAATGTAATTTTCTGCAGAGACAGAGGTCACCAAACCTAGTAAGTGACAACTACATTTTTCTCTTATTGAGGCATCGGTTTTTTGTTTCAATTTGCCTCCTTAGGACTTCATCCAACTCATGTTTGTCACCAGTTTCATCATCCACCACCTTTTTCTTCTCTGGCTTCTCACGTTCATTGTTGTTAAACCCATATTTATGCTTTCTTCCCTTCATGTCTTGTTTTATCACAACTTTAGCTAAATCTCCCATCTTCAGCATAGTTGAAACTCTTGTCTCATTGTCCAATGCCACACTTTGATGGCCTGTATCTCTTTTCTTCGTATGTTCTAGTGCTTCAGCTTTAGAATTCATAAAGCAATCAGAATTTCCGAGTGATCACCAAAGGCTTCTGCATCAGCATTGACACTCTCCACCCTCTTTGGTTTATGCTTCTGTGTTTTCTTCCGTGCCTCCTCGTTATAAATCTCAGCTTTATTCGAGGTTGCACTAGAACGATCACCACCAATCTGTGTTTCTTCCTCCTCTATCAGGTCAATATCTTTCCTTTCAACTTTTGTTTTGTAAATTACAGTGTAGTTTTCAAAAGCAAAGGTGAAAGGAAAGATATTGAGCTGGTAGAGGAGGAACAGGCACGGATTGGTGCTGATCCTTCTAGTGGGACCTCCAATAAATCTGAGAATTATAAGGAGGAAGCATGGAAGAAAACACAGAAGCATAAACCAAAAAGGGTGGAGAGTGTCAACGCTGATGCAGAAGCCTTTGGTGATGACTCGAAAATTCTGATTGCTCTATGCATTGTGAAGCTGAAGCAGTAGAACATACGAACAAAAGAGATACAGGCCATCAAAATGTGGCATTGGACAATAAGACAGGAGATTCAACTATGCTGAAGATGGGAGATTCAACTAAAGTTGTGATCAAACAAGACATGAAGGGAAGAAGGCATAAATATGGGTTTAACAACAATGAACATGAGAAGGCACAGAAGAAAAGGGTGGTGGATGATGAAACTGCCGACAAACATCAGCTGGATAAAGTCCTATGAAGATCCTCCTCATTCTCAAAGAGGGGAACGAGCAACAATTTGAAGGTTGTATATTCAGGAACTAAAGAATTCAAAATAGCTAGTAATAAGAGGGATTTGTTTTTGGGATTTTCTGAGCACCAAGAGCGGCTACGCAAGAAGTTTGCACTTGAGGAGGGAAGGATATTTGCAGCTAATGAACAAGTTTCTTAACTATTTGTCCTTAAGATTTTACTGTTTCTTTTTGCTAATATGTAAATATAAATGGTATAAGGGTATGGCGTAAAAACATGGTCTATATTTACTTCTAAGATTGTTAGGGGTAAAAATGACCATGTCCCTATGGCATAACCTTATATTATTTATATTTACATATAAGAAAAAAAAACAGTAAAATCTGAAGGACAAATAGTTAAGAAAGTTGTTCATTAGCTGCAAATATCCTTCCCTCCTCAAGTGCAAGCTTCTTGCGTAGCCGCTCTTGGTGCTCAGAAAATCCCAAAAACAAATCCCTCTTATTACTAGCTATTTTGAATTCTTTAGTTCCTGAATGTACAACCTTCAAATTGTTGCTCGTTCCCCTCTTTCTTTTCTGCAAAAAAGAAAATCAAATGCTATCAAAACATGGATGAAGTCCTAAGAAAATCAATATCAAAGAAAACATGGATGAAATCAGAATTAAAAAGCACAACTACCTATCTTTCAGAGTCCTTTGGTTAATTTGTCTTGTCTCCTTATGTGGTGGGGTTTTGTTTAATAATCTTATACTTTTGCCTTCCAAAAAAAACTTATCACTAATCCTCTTTTCATTAATCAAATTTTGTATGTTATTGTATAAAAGATCATGGGTTCTCCACCTGCCTCCACTGCTCCTCCTCCTCCTTCTCCTCCTTCTCCTCCTCCTCCTCCTCCTACTTCAGACGCATCGGCTTCGACGTCTGCCGTGAAGCGGACACGCAAAGCCTCACGCCTACGATCGTTGTCCACTAGACCACCTGGTGTTGAGAGACCAGTGGTGCATGTTGATCCTGCTACAGGGAAGGTCGACGGTCCCCACAAGAAGAAATTAAGAATATATTTGGGGATTGTGGCACATGATAAGGTGGACATCACCTACGAGAACTGGAAGGAGGCCCCTACTGCTTAGAAGGACCTGATTTGGGAGGATATTCAGGTATTTCTCTTTTCTTATTTGATTGTGTGTAATTAATAGCCAAAAAATTTCATTATTGTAACAAATAAACTTTGTTTCATGTTGTCAGGCGGAATTTGATATCCCAGAGGCTTCTGACAGTAGGACGAAAAGGAAGTTACTACAGACCGTGGGGGAGAGATGGAGGCAGTTTAAATCAGACCTCACGAGGAAATGGGCCCTTGCAGCCGATTAGGACGGTGTCGAGGACACTGTCTGTGACAAATACGACATCAGCAAGGAAAAATGGTCCCAGTTTTGCCAGACTCGCAGAGACCCTTCTTGGGAGGTATGTTCCTTTGCCATTTAATTTGTTTTTCATATTAAACATGATGTTGTTATACTTCATTCTACCCATTTCAAACATTATTGTTTAATTTTTTCAGGATGTGCGCATGAAGGCACAGGCCATCCAGAAGCAGAATACTGCCCCCCACGTTTTGTCTCGTGGGGGTTATGATTATTTGGAGCAGAAGCTCCTGGCTGAGAAGACCAAGAAGAAGATGTAGGAAGCTGCATAGTCAGGAAGCGTTGATGGCGTCATCGACCCTCCATCCCCGGTCAGACGCCACGTGAAGTGGAAGATGGCCCGCACGAAGAAGACAGGGGAGATGACGACTGAGGCCGCAAAGGAAATCGCTGAGAAGATTGTAAGTCATGTTCAACTAACCATTACAATTATGTTTGAATATTTTGAGAATGCCATGTACCGCTGTGTGTTTTCTGTGCAGGATTCATTTGAGGAGCAGGCCACACAGGGATCGTTTGTCCCCCATGGACGTCAGGATGTTCTGGCCGCTGCTATTGGACGTCCAGAGCACCCTGGACGTGTCCGTGGTATTGGAGCTGGTGTCACCATCAAGCAATACTTTGGATCGGCTCCACAGACGTCCCGCAGCGCTTCGTCCCTGCCTCCTGACGAATTACACCAGCTGACTCAGCAGATCAGGGACCAGCTAGAGGAGTCCATCACAGAGAAAGTGACGAGGCAGGTCATGGCATCCTTCAGCCACCTTCAGTCGTAGATGCAATCTCAGGGACTTGCAGTGCTTCCTGAGCCTCTGGTTGGTCCTGGTCCCTCCGGTCCTCGAGTGAGCACAAAGGGGAGTTATGTTGATCCCTCAGGAAACGATCCTGAGACCGGTGACTCTGACAGGTGCGACTTGTACATAGAAGCAGATCCTGCCCGCCTAGTTGCCATCGGGAGAGTTTATGAGGGATCCACTGTTGTTCATAACACTCCTTTGTTGCTTGGCCAAGTAAAGGTGAGTGTGGAGGAGGTTAGAGATGCAGATGCTCCAGTTCCTGTACCCACTGATGAGGTTTCCTTAGTGGGGCAGGCACTTCACACCTTCCTTGCTTGGCCGACACATCTAGTCAAGTCTTTATCACAGCAGGTACTTATTGTCCTTACTATATGTTTCTTCTTTTCAAATTAGGCTATTTAACTTTGTTTCATGAACAGGTAGCTGTGTCTCCGCCAAAACCACCTCCGAAGCCCGATCCGGAGGTCGATGATCCGCTTTATCTGATGACATTGACCATCCCAGAGCTTTTCTTGAGGCCTTATCAGGTTAGATGGGATGCCACCGTGTTCGGGGTCGTTAATCCAGATTTCCCCCTGTACATAAAGCACGAAGACCTCTCCGAAATCGCACACGGTGGTCAATGTCTCAGCATATCAGTGTTATAGTTGTGGATTCTGTAAGTCTTTATATAAAAGGCTTTTATTTACCTAAGTTATGTCTTTCAATTCATAAATATTTAACTTTGACTTAACATAAACAGGCATCTCACTGAAACATGTATGCGAGCGGGGAATTCTGATATCTATGGATTCCTCGAGCCTCAGTCCATTCAGAGGTCTGGGCAACCGCAGTTTGAATCTGAAAGTTACATAAAGAGTTGGATGCAGAGTTCACAACGCAATGTGTATCTTGGAGCCTACCTAAATGGGTAAGTCACAAAATAACAAAATTTAATTAATGTTTACTAATGTACTAACCCATTTTAGGTTCCACTGCAGCGGACATTGGCAGATGGTGGTCATCCTGCCCAAGGAACACTTAGTTGTCTGGTTTTGTTCATTGCATAACAGGCCAGAAAACTACCTTAAGGGGATTATTAATAGGTTAGTGTTCTTTTCAATACATTTGCATTGTAATACCTCAACGTACAACACCAGTTTTTAATTGTTACTCATATGGAACAGTGCTATCAAGGGTCTTGATGATGCTCCACAGCCTAAATCAAAGGCTCCTGCTAGGTGGATTGTCGTCAAGGTACGTCATTTACATAAAACTTCCACTTATATATATATATTTCTTTATGTGTCTGTACACTAGTTGTTTAATTAATATCCAAATTTCATTATGTATTTAGTGTAATAGACAAAAAGGAACTACTGAGTGCGGCTACTATGTCATGCACTAGATGTCCACCATCATTTTAGGAAGTTTTAGAAATAATTGGGAAGCGGTAAGTTTATTTCAAAGAAAATCGATTTATTTATAATTTGTATTACATTATTAACTTAATATGATTTATTTAATCATGCAGTATTTTAACGACCCTAGACCATTGGAGCCCGAGAGATTAAAAGCATTGCGGATTCAGTGGGCACAATTTTATCTCCGAGTTAGAGATCAGGCCTAGGATTTAGGGACATTTTTTAACATTTTTGACATTTTTTACATTTTCTACACGAACATTGAATTCATTTGTTGATTGTTCTTTATAATATATAAATCAATTATTTGATGTTTATTATCATTAAAACTACTTGAAAGCAGAATAAAATGTTTATTTGCTGTAAATTGGACCTCTTGAAATTGCATTTGAAAGGTACAATTTTGGGTTTACTGTAAAAACAGAACGTATATATAAAAAAAATATTTGAAAACAACATCGGTTATTAACAAAAACCGATGTTAATATCATAACCAACATTGGTTATAATAGAAAACCGATGTTAACGTTTGTATATTAACATCGGTTTTTTGTATATAACCGATGTCAGCGTTTGTATTTTAACATCGGTTATCTGTGGATAACCGATGTCAACTATTGTACATTAATATCGGTTAATTATAAATAACCGATGTGAATATTTGAATAGTAACATCGGTTATTTATAATTAACCGATGTTATACACAAAGAACTACACCAAATAAGTGTAAGCATCATCAACATTGACATCGGTTTTCTAGAAAAACGGATGTTAAGGGCATACATTAACATCGGTTATTCTAGAAAACTGATGTTAAACTAACATATTAACATCGATTTTACTAGAAAACCGATGTCAACGTTCATCATGCCTACACTTTTTTTGCTGTTGTTCATTGTGTTTAACATCGGGTATTTGGAGAATCGATGTTGTCATATGTATGTTAACATCGGTTCTCCAAAACCGATGTTAACATTCATACATTCAACATCGTCACTTTCAACATCAGTTTTAGAACCGATGTAGAATGTTCTAAATAACCGATGTTGAAAGTATATTTTCTAGTAGTGAGATTTGCTATTTGCTTCCCGATAGCTAGACATGTGTTAGAGCAGTGTTCCAAATCTGACAGAGTTAACCATACCAGTTTGGGGAAAAAAAAGTACTCTTCATTAAGATTATCGGACTAAAATTAGTGAATTTTTAAAATTGAGAAACTAAATGTGTTTTTGTTTTAAAATATAGGAATCAAAATTATGGATAGTAAAAAATAGAGGGATTAAAATTATATTTTAATCTTATATTTATTTTATCCTCATATATTCAATAATCAAGATGTAATATCAAATAATTAAAGTATATAACTAAATACTAGTAAAAGCAATATCAACATTTTTTTAATGTCAATCTAGCATCAACATTTTTGAATTGTTTTGATTACTATTTTCGGTTATTGTTGGGAAAAAATAACCAATATTATAAAAAGATAATGATTCAGGATAAAGTTCTTTAAAACATATAAAATAATTCCTGTTTTTTATTTTATCATGAGCAAATTAACTAGATTAATCTTGGTGATATTAATTTGATTTGCATTATATAAAAAGAACAATTAAATAGATTGATATGAATTAGTTTTACTCCTAAACTCCCATGAAATAGACCATGTGCCTAGATTTACTTTATATTATAAAATTGTTGATGTTTTAAAAATTATATTATTAAATGAATAGTTATCTAATTATATTAATAACTATTCTATTAAATGAAAATAATATAATTATAAAAGCATTAATAATTTGATATGTACAGATAAAATGTTGAATAAATAGTCTAGCAAGAACACATAAAGAAATATAACTCAGTAAGTTAAATAAGATATGCGAGTATTATAAATTTTTTGATATGGTATTTAATTTCTATGGATTAAAAAATCAAATAAAATTATTTTTAATTTAGTATTTATTGTTGCAAGCGTACGTTACGTTCACGTTGCACGTTCTTTTTATATTTTATTATTTTGGAAAATTTAGTTACTTTTGAATCTGGTCCATTTTCCATCTACTTTCAACCCATATCTTTGCAAATATATTTGCAACCACCTTCAGTAACAAATCACGTACCCATCCTTTATCTCACGTACTGATAACTTCCTATCTCACGTTCTGATAACAAGTTGAGTTCTATGATGGACAGACTCTATAAATAGAATGGGGTGCTCTCAGTTTTGTATCACCAAACCCAGTTCTCTATTAAAAAAAATTAAACCATCTATTCAGAGTGAGTAAAGGTCTGGAAGAACAAAACTGTCTTTCAGGTTCGTTTGTGCGCCGCTTCACGTTCAATTTGCAATGGCTAGAGGTACGCTCGTAATATTTTTAATTTCCGCTGTTTGATCTGAATATGTCATTTAAATTGATTTGCATGTTTAGATCAGTATATGTATATTTTTACATTTGGTATCAGAGCACATTTGCATTATTAAGTATGTTTATGCAAGGATTATTTTTGAATGTTAAGTGATTAATATAATTTTATTAAATTAGAGAATAGCCACAACATCTTTAATTGAGTAAAATTATATGCTAAATTTATAATCACATTAGAAATATTAATTGTGATTAATCATATGTAATGTGATGAAATCTACCCACAGGAATTTTGTTATATTTGTTTGATTAATTAAGATAAAATATTAAATTATATTTCTTAATTTACCCACAGGAATTAAGGAAAAGAACATGATTTAATAGTTTTATCATAAAGTTGCATGAGGAATCTAATTGAGTAGGACTTTAGCCCGTATGCAAGTTTTGTGTCACTAGATTCATATATTGAGACATGATTTGCATTAGCAAAACATGACATTTGTTTAGTCTCAAATTTTCTTAATGAGCATGTGTGTTTGTTTGCAGTTTCACAATCTATGAATATTTCTTGTGACCTTCCCATTTTGGAAGGTGATAATTATAAGGTTTGGAAGGAAAGAGTTCTCCTTCATTTGGGCTGGATGGATATTGACTATGTTATAAGGAAGGATGAGCCATCGACTATTACTGAAACTAGCAAACCTGATGTTGTTGATCTTTATGAAAAGTGGGAGAGATCTAATCGTCTCTCCGTTATGTTCATAAAAACCAACATATCCGCTAGTATCCAGGGTTCAGTTGACCAGCATGATAAGGTCAGAGATCTGTTGAAAGCCATTGATGAACAGTTTACGACCTCTGAGAAGTCGCTTGCTAGCACACTCATTATGCAATTCTCTTCCATTAAGCTTACTGGAACGAGAGGTATGCGTGAACATATCATGCGCTTAAGGGACATAATGGCTCAGTTGAAAACCCTGGAAGTTACCACGTCTGAATCCTTCCTGGTACATTTCATTTTGTGCACCCTACCTCAACAGTATACACCCTTCAAAATCTCCTACAACACACATAAGGATAAATGGTCTATTAATGAATTGATGACCATGTGTGTTCAAGAAGAGGAGAGATTGATAATGGAAGAGGGTGAGAAGGTAAATTTGGCTACTTCTACTTCTGGAAAGGATAGGAAGAAGTCTGTAGGCACCAATAAAGGAAGGATTCCGACTCAACTAACAATTAAAAAGGAGTCAAAGTGTTTCTTCTATAAAAAGAAAGGACACATGAACAAGGACTGCCCCAAATTTAAAAGTTGGTTTGAGAAGAAAGGTACACCATTTACTTTCGTTTGTTATGAATCTAATATGATTAATGTGAATCATAATACATGGTGGATTGACTCTGGTTCTACAATCCATGTTTCTAATACCTTGTAGGGTATGGAAAGCCTAAGGAAGCCAGTGGGAAGTGAGCAGTGCATCTACTCAGGGAGTAGGAAGAGCTCGCATGTAGAGGCCATTGGAACGTGCATCTTAGTTTTAAGTAGTGGCTTTAAATTACATTTGGAGAAAGTTTTTTATGTTCCTAGTTTCTATAAAAACTTAATTTCTGTTTCTAAACTTGCACCTTTGGGATTTTATTTTAATTTTACAGACTTTGGTTTTAATTTACTAAATAAATCTGAAATTATTGGTTGTGGTCAATTGGTTGATGGTCTTTATTCGATTGAATTGAAAAACGACGCTACTTCTATGCACGTTTCTGTTGGGTTAAAACGGTGTATTGTGAATGAAGAATCCTCTATGTTGTGGCACCGGAGATTAGGACATATCTCTATTGAGAGAATCAAGTGATTAGTAAATGAAGAAGTACTTAGTACTTTGGATTTCACTGATTTTGAGACTTGTGTAGATTGCATTAAGGGTAAACAAACTAACAAGTCTAAAAAGGGTGCAAAGAGGAGTTCTAATTTATTAGAAATCATACATACAGACATATGTTGTCCAGACATGGATGCAAATAGTCTAAAATACTTCATAACCTTTATAGATGATTATTCACGATATATGTATCTCTACTTACTTCATTCTAAGAATGAAGCTTTAGATGCTTTTAAAGTTTTTAAGGCTGAAGTTGAGAAACAATGTGGAAAACAAATTAAGATCGTGAGATCAGATAGAGGTGGGGAGTACTATGGTAGATACACAGAGGATGGACAAGCACCAGCTTCATTTGCGAAATTTCTTCAAGAACATGAGATTGTTGCCCAATACACTATGCCTGGTTCTCCGGATCAGAATGGTGTGGTAGAACGAAGAAATCGAACCTTATTAGACATGGTAAGAAGCATGAGGAGTAATGTAAAGCTTCCTCAATTTTTGTGGATTGATGCTCTTAAGACGACTGCATATATATTAAACCGAGTTCCAACCAAGGCTGTCTCAAAGACACCTTTTGAGTTATTCAAGGGTTGGAAACCAAGTTTGCGACATATACACGTTTGGGATGCCCGTCTGAAGTAAGAATTTAGAATCCACAAGAGAAGAAACTAGACCCTAAGACTATTACTGGGTATTTCATTGGATATGCTGAAAGGTCTAAAGGGTATAAGTTCTATTGTCCATCCCACAACACTAGGATTGTGGAATCAAGGAATGCAAAGTTTCTTGAAAATGACTTGATCAGTGGGAGTGATCAATTTCAGAACATTTCTTATGAAAGGGATCACTATGAAGTTGAACCTTCTGGGACAAGTAATAGGTTGGTAGTCATTCCCACCCCTCAAGTTAAAATGGGTGTTAGACAACCAGTGATTGAAGTTCCACAAGCTGTTGAAAGTGATCATGTAGATCAAGTTGTTTGTGAGGAACAACATGATGATATTGAACAAACTGGTAAAGAACCAGTTGAACAAGTTCCTCAGCAAGATGACCAAACAACATTAAGAAGATCTACTGGAGTAAAAAAGACAGCAATTCCTAGTGATTATGTAGTGTACCTACAAGAATCAGACTACAACATTGGAGCCGAAAATGATCCTGAGACGTTTTCACAAGCCATGAGTTCTAAGGAATCAAATTTGTGGTATAATGCTATGAGAGATGAGATGGATTCTATGGCATCTAACCAAGTTTGGGATCTCGTTGAAATGCCTGTTGGTGTAAAAGCCATCGGATGTAGATGGGTCTTCAAAACAAAGAAAGACTCAGAAGGCAACATTGAGAGACATAAGGCAAGACTTGTTGCTAAAGGATTCACTCAAAGAGAAGGAATCGATTACAGAGAGACCTTTTCCCCTGTATCTAAGAAAGACTCTCTTCGAGTAATTCTGGCATTAGTAGCTCATTTTGATCTTGAGCTGCATCAAATGAATGTGAAAACGGCGTTCCTGAATGGTGATCTAGAAGACGAGGTTTACATGAAACAACTTGAGGGATTCTTATCTAGTGTTGGTGAGCACTTAGTCTGCAAGCTTAATAAGTCCATCTATGGATTGAAACAAGCCTCCCGTTAGTGGTATTTAAAATTTCATGAGGTCATTTCTTCATTTAGCTTTGAAGAGAATGTCATCGATCACTGTATATACCAGAAGGTTAGTGGGAGTAAGATTTGTTTCCTTGTATTATACGTAGATGATATTCTGCTTGCGACTAATGATAAGGGTATGCTATATGAGGTGAAACAATTTCTCTCAAAGAACCTTGATATGAAGGATATGGGAGAGGCATCTTATGTCATAGGCATAAAGATCCATAGAGAAAGATCTCGAGGCATTTTAGGCTTGTCTCAAGAAACCTATATCAACAAAGTTTTAGAGAGATTTAATATGAGAGATTGTTCACCAAGTGTAGCTCCCATTGTGAAGGGTGACAAACTTGCTTTGAGTCAATGCCCCAAAAATGATTTTGAGCGGGAACACATGAAAAATATTCCATATGCTTCAGCAGTTGGAAGCCTTATGTATGCTCAGGTTTGCACTAGACCTGATATTGCATTCGCTGTTGGAGTCTTGGGAAGATATCAAAGTAATCCAGGTATTGACCACTGGAAAGCTGCAAAGAAAGTGATGAGATACCTTCAAGGAACAAAGGATTACATGCTCATGTACAGACAAACTGATTGTCTGGAAGTGATTGGCTACTCCGACTCAGACTTTGCTGGTTGCGTTGATTCACGAAGATCAACATCTGGTTATATTTTTATGTTAGCTAGTGGAGCTGTATCTTGGAGAAGTGCCAAGCAAACCTTAACTGCTACTTCCACTATGGAGGCTGAGTTCGTTTCTTGTTTTGAGGCTACCACGCATGGTGTATGGTTGAAGAGTTTCATATCTGGCCTTAGAGTTGTGGACTCTATTGCTAGGCCATTAAAGTTGTATTGTGACAACTTTGTTCCGGTGTTTATGGCTAAAAATAACAAAAGTGGAAGTCAAAGTATGCACATCGACATCAAGTACTTAGCCATAAGAGAACGTGTTAAAGAAAAGAAAGTGGTCATTGAACACGTCAACACTGAGTTGATGATTGCTGATCCTTTAACTAAAGGCATGCCACCAAAGAATTTTAAGGATCATGTAGTACGAATAGGACTTGGTTCCATGATGTAATTTCATTGTACGCACATTTGTTATTTTCAATGAAACTCTTATTCAGTTAGATATTTTCTCATATGGTTTTGTGCACATATTTATTTATTTTGAGAAAAACCATTCGGTTTAGATATAAAATAAACATATGGTTTATTCATTAAGTTGAGAGCTAGTGTTGAGAGACTTGATATATTGTGGTACATGAAAGATACTACTCATCATCAGAGGACCTATCGCCATGACTCATATATTATGTTTCTTGTTATGGTTGATGTTGGGTTAAATGGACCAAGTGGGAGAATGTTGGAAGCGCACGTTACGTTCATGTTGCACATTCTTTTTATATTTTATTATTTTAGAAAATTTAGTTATTTTTGAATCTGATCCATTTTCCTTACACATTCAACCCATATCTTTGCAAATATATTTGCAACCACCTTCAGTAACAAATCACGTACTCATCCTTTATCTCACGTACTGATAACTTCTTATTTCACGTTCTGATAACAAGTTGAGTTCTGTGATGGACAGACTCTATAAATAGGATGGGGTGCTCTCAATTTTGTATCATCAAACTCACTTCTCTATTCAGAAAAATTACACCATCTATTCAGAGTAAGGGTCTGAAAGAACAAAACTGTCTTTCAGGTTCGTGTGTGTGTCATTTCGCGTTCAATTCGCAATGGCTGGAGATACGCTCGTAATATTTTTAATTTACGATGTTTGATCTGAATATGTCATTTAAATTGATTTGCATATTTAGATCAGTATATATATATTTTTACATTTATAACTTATTATTTTCATTTAATAGATAAATAACAAGAAAATGTACTAATACGAATATTTAGTACTTACCAAAGGAGGAACAAAAAACATAGCTCCTGCAATTTGTGCAGGCCAATGACCATCACTAGTCTGTAATGCACATAGATAATGTGCGGCCCTTGTCATCGTGGCTGTGACTTTTTCGTATGTAATTTCCTCTCCATCTTCTATCTTCACACTAGATATTGTTTCTTTGAAGTTATTTTCTCTCAGAATCTACACGAGGCAGGAAACATTAATCAGTGGAAAAAAAGTTATAAAAATGAGAAAAATAATAGCACAATGCAATATAATAATAATAATAATAATAATAATAATAATAATAATAATAATTTAATCGTAAATATTAATCATATTTAATTTTACAATTGACCTTTATTATTTTATGGTTCATAATAAAAAGATTATACATGATTATAAAGTTACATTTTAAATTATGAAAAACTTTATGAACTTGATTTATTTAACAAAAATTCTCCATAATTAAGAGTTGAATTGTTATTGAATAATAATACAAACACGATTATTTATTTCTTAAAAAGTAAATGCCTCTCCTTGTGTATGAGCATATATTATTTATTATTAAATATGATGTTTATGACAATAATTTTTTTTCTAATCTCCTGGTTTAAATAAAAAAAGAAAGTCTGACTTAAATTTATCTGAAAGATAAATAAAATATGACAAAATAATTATTCTCATCTAGGATCGAATTCAGATAATTATTATCCAAATATTTTAACTTTAATTCTAACATATTAATAATTTGTATCCAATTGGTTGATTAAGCTTCTTGTTGTTTCGGATACGTATATATATGGTTTGATGCAAGTATGTCACAATCCTTACTCAAAAAGGAAAAAGAAAGTCTGATGTAAATTAAATGCAAACTTCAAATAAAGTGATTAGTACCTGAAAGCGCCAAAGGAGGTCACCACAGGCCTTGAACTTGAAACGGTTGTTATAGAAATTTTGACGAGCTGCTTCAACTTGAGCTCGTTCCTCTGGAGTTCCTGCCTCAGGATCAAATTCCCATGTCTGTCTTCCTACAAAATTGTTTGTGCTGAAAATGTATGGATCTTTTCCACCATCTGCTATCTTCAGCCTCCACATTTTGTTGCTCTCTCTAAATTTATTTTAGGAAAAAAATATATGATCACCCCAAATAAATGTTGATTAACACCTAGAGAAAGAAATTATAAGTATGATAGTTGATATAATGTAGTAAGAGAAAGATATATTAAAAAAAAAAAAAAGAGGCGTTGATGGAATTTTCAAAATAAGGGTGTTAAAAAATATCATTGTTTTTTATTTAAAAAAGAGGTGTTAATGAAATTTTTATCAAACTTATGATTTTTATTTAAAATTTATATTGATGAATCTGTACGTCCAATAATTTATATAATTTTATGAAAGAATAAAAGGGGAATCATACTGTTGTGTTAATTATACCCACAATTATGTTGGGTGCGCGAAGTAATAGTCCTCTTGATAACATAAACCGTGAATTAGATTTTTTTTTCTTTTTATCAGCCCGCAAATTGGTTCGTACTTACGGTCGGTTGTTTCGAAATTCAAATTTGTTTGTATAGATTAGTTTTCTTTTCGTGGGAAAAAGTTTCACAATAACTAAAATTTTAATTTAAAAAATCACTTATAAAATTAAGTTATTTTATATTTTTATAGTAACTAAAAAAATATTATTATTGAAGTGTGATTGAAAAACTATATCAATGAACATATTTTAATAATTATTTATAATCTTTTATACTATTTGACTGTGTAATTTATAAGATAAAGAATATTAGCAGAATATTGATTTATATGATAGAATCTACTAATAAATTTAAATAGTGTACCAAAACGTAGTGCCTATGTATCCTTAGTGTAGCAATTCTTTGAAACATCCGAGTACCGCGTAGCCGTATCACTTATCGGAGCGTATTAGATAGTTAATTAACCCGAACATATAAATTCACATTCTAAATAAATATATTTCATGCGGACTGAAGAAATTAACCAACGTTTGTCAGAGTTTTGTATCGAGTATTAAACAAACTCACACCAAACCTGTTTCATGCGAGATGACTAGACAGTAGTTGTACCATTCGTGCTTACTAGTAGCATCAAAACCCTAGCCATGGAGAAAAAACAGAGGAGTAAGAGAGAGTGGCACCAGAATCCAGATCCAATGATGGTGCCGTGCCTTTATTTGAGAGTGTGGACTATGAGTGGTCCCTTTGGGCAGTGCAAAGAATATTTTATTATTTAGCTGTGACCCTCCGATGGCACGGGTAGAATTTAATATTCAAAATATATAAACATAAGTCTAAATAAATTCCTAAAATATATAAACATAAGTCAATTGAGACAATTAATTTTTCGTTTTTTAGCGATACATTATCAAGGAAGGAATGCTAATTTTAGAATTAAAACGTGGTAACATTGTTCTCTTGTCAATATTTTAGGAATTTATTTAGACTTATGTTTATATATTTTGAATATTAAATTCTACCCGTGTCATCTGAGGGTCACCAGCTAAATAATAAAATATTCTTTGCACTGCACAAAGGGACCACTCATAGTCCACACTCTCAAATAAAGGCACGGCACCATCATTGGATCTGGATTCTGGTACTACTCTCTCTTACTCCTCTGTTTTTTCTCCATGGCTAGGGTTTTGAAGCTACTAGTAAGCACGAATGGTACAACTACTGTCTAGTCATCTCGCATGAAACAGGTTTGGTGTGTGTTTGTGTGAGTTTGTTTAGAGTGGAAAGTGTGGTTTAGCTGCTACTTCAATACTCAATACAAAATATTCTCTCCATCTAAAAAGTTATAAA
This sequence comes from Glycine soja, assembly GCF_004193775.1. Lineage (NCBI taxonomy): Eukaryota > Viridiplantae > Streptophyta > Magnoliopsida > Fabales > Fabaceae > Glycine > Glycine soja. The sequence goes on from NC_041004.1 coordinate 35,339,644, forward strand.
GGTCCTAGTGAAGAATACAGAAAATTCGATTGAGGAAGAACCATGAAGTCATTGGTTATCATTAGATTCAGATAATTTAATGTAATGTGTTCTTGGTGATTATTGGAATTTAATCTGGCTGCCTAGGAACAAGTTGATTTTTGAAGATTATCAATTTTTTGTAATAGAGGTTATTAGTAAGATTAAGTTTCTTATGTATAGACAAGCGCACTTGCATTTATTTTAGGATCTTGATATAGGTTTTCTTGTATTAGGAAGACTTTTAATTTTCTCTAATTGCGGGGTATGCCCCGTTTATTATTGTATCATTTTGGGTTTAATATAATTTACATTTAAAAAAAAAAAAAGCTTTAACCCGATCCTTGTTTGTAGATATCTATACCATTCACATTATATTGAAACATATCAATCCATTAACATGCAAATAAATATTTTAACAACACTATCATATTGACTTAATTATATTATATCGTTTTTTTGGCTGAATGGGAATTATATTATATCCATTCAACGATAAATAAACTAAACTGTAATAAACATTAATATTTACTATATTATAATTAATTTAATTTAGTATATTAAAATTAATTATAAACCTAATGGGATAAGAATTTATTGTTATTGTATATTAAAATTAATTATAATATTTTAACAAATATTATAATTAATTTCTTATATATAATGGACTAATAATATTGCTTGTATTTTTTATGAGATAAATAAATAAATTTTATTCAAGTGAGGTATAAGTAAAGGTGTTGGAATTTTTAGAGATCCTTATAAAATACCAATAATCACCAAGAACACATTACGTTAGATTATCTGAATCTAACGGTAACCAGTAGCTTCATGGTTCTTCCTCGATCGAAATCTCTGTATTTCTCACTAGTACCTCCGTAACTCTTTAGATGGGGAGAATAAAAACTATGTATGACGACTCGATATATTGGAGACCATAACATTCTTATAGCGTGTTAACCTAATAGAGTTCTCATTATCTCCTAATGGACCAACAGTGACATCTGTTTATTTAAGTTTATATCATCTGATTTAGTTGTCTAACAGACTCACTTACTTTAATCACATAAAATAAAATTTACTAATAATAAATAACTAATATAATTATCTTATAATATTAACCCACATTAATTATTAGAATAGAAAATTCCAACACAAGGGTACCTAAGCTTTTTACATAATATTCGGTTGTTGCATAAAATACTACCAACAACAAAGTATACAACATATAAAAACCAGAAAGAAAAAAAACCCTACATACAAAGTTAACCCTTTACATTAAAAGTGTCCCATGTACTCAACATCTACTCTAATGCAATGGTACTAACACCGATCCATCATAAGTTGCATTTTATGAACACACCTAAAACTCGTAATTAACAATAAGCAAAATACCTATGTCCTTATGTGTATACTCACCCTGTACACATCAAAACCCTCCTAAATTATTTTGCACACAATACCATACCAAAACTATGCCCCCGTACATGCAATTCCCTTGGTCAATAGCTCAATAAAGTACTCGTGGTGCACGCCACCAGAAAATTCAAACTCAAATGCTCCCTCATTAATTAGCAAAGGGAAAAATTATAGATAAACACCAATGTGCTAATAAATACCTAGTGAGAGAGATGAAAGTGAAAAAAAAAATATAGGCTTTATAAATAATATGATTTGATAATTGACACATGGAAAGAGATAGAGAGATAGAGATACTTGAGATGTGTTTGTTAGAGAATCTTTAATGGTAGATTTCAAATTAAAATCTTAGACCACTTTTTGGTACACCCTACAACGTCATGTAGGATTGAAGATCTCTCAAGATTTTTCTCATGTTTTCCTTTAGTGGTAGATCTCATTTTGGGATCTTAGATAACTTTTCAACTTTTAAATATTTATTAAAGTAAATATAATTAATTAAATAATTAAATTTAATGAAACATAGAAGAAAAAAATTTATAAATATTAATAAATAGAAAAATGAACATAAATTTAATTTTTATTTATGACTAATTGTTAAACAGATGAAAAATACATAATTTGGTAATAAAAAAATGCAACACATTAATGTCAAAGAAAAATTAAATTTCATTATTGTTGTGACCGTAACGTTTCTAAATATGTTCCACTAAATTTGTTTAAAATTGTTGATGAATTTCTCTTGTATGCATAACACATCTTGTTTGCAAGTATGTAACAAAGTTATGAGGAACACCACGAGATTCTTCAACATTTGGAATTTCATTATATACATGATCATAATCAACATCAACATTATCACTGAATGTATCTTGTTCGTCTTCGACAATCATGTTATGCAATATAATGCATGTCAACATTATATCCTTCATTGTATCCATGTTTCAGGCACATGATGGACCACATATAAATGCGAATTGAAATTTGAGCACACTAAATGCTTGTTCCACATTCTTTCTTGTTGCTTCTTGACATTTTGCAAATAATTTTCTTCTGGGGCCTTATGGCATTTGTATGGTCTTCACAAATGTGGCCCAATCAAGATAAATACCATCTACAAGATAGTACCCAATATTATATGAAGTTCCATTAATTATAAATTGTACTAGAGGAGCTCGACCATACAAAACGTCATCAAACACAGACGATTGGTTTAACACATTAATGTCATTGTTTGAACCTACAACTTCAAAATATGCATGTCAAATCCACAAGTCTTGTGAAGCGACAACTTCAAGTATTATTGTGGGTTTGCAATGATCACCTCTACGATATTGACTTTGTCATGCAACTGGACAATTTTTTCACTCCCAATGCATGCAATCAATAGAACCTAACATACTTGGAAATCCTTGTGCATCTCCAATTTATAGTAGGCAATTGGTGTCATTGTTGTTGGGTCTTCTCAAGTACTCTTGTTCAAATATCTCATTAACACCTCTTACAAATTTTTATAAGCATTAAGTTGTAGTGTATTTGTCAATTCTAATGTACTTATCCACACAATCAGTAGGTAATTCGTATGACAGTATACGAATAGTTACAATGCACTTCTACAATGGTGAGAGACCCATTCTACCAACAACATCAGGTCTCATTTGGAAATACTCATCATGATTACTAATAGCATTGACAATTCGAATGAACAATATTTATCGCATTCGAAACCTATGTCGGAATTGAGTCTCTGTGTGTACAAAATTTTCTGAGAAGTAGCCATTCATCAATCATAGATGTCCATCTTCACGATTGTGATTAATAACTCTTCTAGGCCTTCTGTGTTGACTATTATTGCCTCCTTGTTGTTGCATCGCACGTAAGTAGTTCATGATTTGTTCATCATTATCATCGTCAAGTGTTTCATAAACAATTTGTTTCCAAACTCTATGAAAGTCATTATTTTGATATGTTGTATGAATGATTGATTACATAAACGAGTAAAAGAAGAATATTGTTTGAAGGAGACGTACAACAACGAATGAGAATTGAATAGTTAAATAGCAAATTATACAACGGTTAGTTTTGCAACGACTACTTATGCAATGGATAGTTTCATAACGGCTAGTTTTATAACGACTATTTCATAACAACTAGTTTTGTAACGACTACTTATGCAACGACTAGTTTCATAACAACACTATGGTTACAAATGAAAAAAGAAGACAAGTCAAACACAATTCCTAAAAATTCAAATTAAAATACGGATACAACAAATTAAAACTACCTATGAAATTAATACTAGATTCCTAGTTTACACCTAATTATTGTACAAAAGGCTTGATGGTCTTCGAGTTAAGTTTTGGACATTGTAAATGTGTCCTTCATTAAAATGTTGTAATACTCATTTTTCAATTATTTTTCCCTTATGACTGTTAGTTTGGCGTTGAGAATATTTCTTTCCCTGATTGTTTCCTCCACAACAATCAAGTCCATAGAATTGGTAGATGTTCTTACTATTTTCCCCTTACTTTTCCTTTTGCCCCACTGGACGGACAATTGGAGATGGTATGTCAGCTTCAGCATCTTTGATCAGTGTTTTTGGATTAGATGATGATGAATATGCCACAGATGCATAAATCTTCATCCTTTTAAAGCAATTTTCAGTAAACTAGTCTAACCATTTTGATTGATATTCTAGAAGTCGCCAAGGATGTTCCAAACCAAAATTGCTTCCTTCGTCTTCCTTCAAAATGACACATGCATGAAACATGACATCGTTATCCATGCAACCACTTTTCTTCAATGATACCACTTACTTGTAATGACCCTTGAACTTTTGCATGCCCAAATTAATTTTTTGTCATCATAATTTCAGTTGATTCATTGCTCTTTTGCAGAGTTTACCTCGAAATTTGTTGTAACCTTTCGTGACTCTCAACCAAAACACTTATTTTCCTTGACCAATACCAACAATTGAATCAATTGAGATGTTTAGCCATGAACTAATGGGGTGTGTATCTTCTTCAATTGCAAAGATGAGTCGAGGTTTCCTTTTTATAGAAGATCCTCCTATTTCCTCAACGACAATCTTTTCTAGCCCAATTTGGGTAGAAATTTGTGAAAATTGTGAACCAACTTCATCATTTGAAACCATGGTAGGATTGCTTGGTGGGATTGAAGGAAATGTTTTAGAACTTTGAGAATTTACAGTGGAAGGGGTTTGAGTGTTTGACATTGATAACTGCTAATTATGAGTATATTTTGTGGTTAAAATATATAGGAATTTGTAATTTTTCTCTTCTAATTCTTCCTTTTTGAGTAAATAATTGTTAAATTAACATCATTTAAGTTTTTGTATACAATATATTAAAAGTGATGAATTTATGATGCTTAGTGAATAAAATAAAGCCCAAAAAAGTAAGATAATTAAGGAAAGCAGGGCTAATTAAGGAAAATATACTAATTAAAAGCAAGCTAATTAAGAAAAACAAGGTTAATTAAGGAAAGCAAGCTAATTCAGAAGCCCGCTTAGCTAAGCTAATCTGCATCTATAAAAGAAGAAGAAAGAAGAAGGAAAAACACAGAGAAATCCCAAGAGAATACAATTTCTTATAGAAGACAAATGCAAGAAGAAGAAGTAATCATTAAAAGTCATTCCTTCCTTCTATCCCCTTTTATTATCTTACTTCCCTTCACTAAATATTCTCCTCTTTGAATTGTAAAACCTCCTATGACTATAAGAGGTTAAACTCCCTTTGTTGAGAACTTGACATCCAATTATTCTTGATGTAATTTCTCTTCCTATCTATTTATGAATATTACATTTGTATTATCTTTTCTTGTGCTTAATATTATTGTTTGTGCCTTAATCACCCATTTGCATGGTAAGTTTTAGGGGTAGTATTGGGAGATGTTATTTTCTAATAGAACTAGGAAAATGTATCTAAATAAAGTCATCACTAGGAATAAATTGATATTTATTTAGCCTGTGATACATATTTATTCTTAATGCAATTTACTATTTTAGCTCTGCAAAGGGATTTGAGAGAGAAAATAGATAAATTAGGCTCTTTCATGCGGGGGACCAAAGTTAGAGTATACTAGTAGATGCAGGTGTAAATTGAAATAATTATAAATAGAAAAAAAATTATTAATATTACATCAAAAAGTATTTCCGGTAGGTTAAGGTCCCAACATTCTCATATTTTAAATTTACTTCTATAATATTATTGGGTTCTTTAATTTTTTGGTCTTTAATTAATTAATTTAAATTTTTGTTTAATTCTTCTCTTGATTTAATTTTCTATCAATTTAAATTACTATTTTTAGTGGAATATCTAATAAAGACTAGATCTTGAACACTAAAAATTCTCTTAGGTTTATAAAAAACATGAATGGACATGTATGATCGGGTTCATCACTCTTACCAAAGGTGCAAAGCCTTTAGTGTCTGCCTTTATCTGGCTATACTTGACCCATGCATGCATGCATGGCCCCTTGACAATTGACACGAGCCCTTGTATTCAACTTGTGTGTCCCCTTTTATGGACCACAACAACATACTTGATTTAAAACAACAGTAAATAATCTGAGACGAATGAATTGGTGTTGCATCTTTTCATTAAATCGAGAATATATACAAGCATTTTGGTGGAAGCAATACAAAGTGCAATTTCTGGATTTCTATCTACCACCTATTCCTATGAAAAGAAGGCAGGAGAATACAAAGAATAAATAATTAAAGAAAAGCCTAAAGGCAACCATTATTGGGATCTGATAATGAAAAAAGATCTTAAAGAAGAGGCTGAAAGTAATCCTTATCTGTAAAAAGAAGATAGATACTTTGGCATAGAACTGGCCCTAGGTCTTGGCAAGCATATTTGATAACAATAATTTTCATGATAATTAGCATAGTTGAGAAAGATATTTTAACCCAAAATTAATTATTAGTTAAATTACAATTTAAAATACACTTCTTATATATACACAATAATTTATATAGATATTTATGTGGACCAGTACTATATATGAGACCATGCATGATCCAACTTGATCGGACTAAAAGATCTTATATAATGGAAAAGCTATCAAACATCATAGAAATTTCAGCGTCCAATATTACGTACATTTGAGATATGGTATTGTCATAAAATCCCCCAACACGATCCAACTTGATCTGACTAAAAGATCTTATATAATGGAAAAGCTATCAAACATCATAGAAATTTTAGCTTACGTTCAATATTACGTACATTTGAGATATGGTATTGTCATGAAATCCCCCAACATGGACAAACTCAATATTGTAAATGAACACCCTATCCTAACCTGAGTCACTTTCTTCTCCTCGCCTTTCGCCCTCACCTTCCGCCTCCACTAATTCTCCATCGGAGGTTAGGAGTATTGACATGCTTTCATCAAAACCCAAGACATTTCTCCCTCTCGTCTTGAGCAATAGCTTCTGGTGATCTCGTTTTCTCACAGTGCTCTCTTCCCCCTTTCTCTCTCTTCCACAAGCAACGCCACACTAGGTCAATTTTCGCAATCGCCATGACTGTGATGACTCCTGCTCCCATTGACGTACGTTCCTTTACCCTCCTCACTCTACAACTCCCTCGCGCTTCCAATCACTTGCGTGTTTTCAAGTTCGCTTGTAGTTTTTCGCTTTCTCTTATTTGCTTGGATGACTTTCATTCATTTCTGTTGTTTTGGCAAATGGTGTCAATTTGAATGTCGTTTTGGGTGGGGATGGTTGGATTGTCGTGGAGTGGATGGGGGTTTCATGTTAGAGGTTGTGGTTTTGATCTGCGCGAGTGGAATTTGCTTCAATTACGATGCATTTCGTGCTCGGATTTCGGGGGATTTGATTGGAGTGGGTTCTTTACTGGATCCGAAGTAGGGTGATAGTGATGATTTTTTTTGTTTTGGTTTTTTTGTAGCAGTAGCAGGAGGACAAGAAGATGCTTCTCTCGCACATGGATTTGGCTGAGAATAATCACCAACCCATGGAAGGTACTTGTTGCTTTCTCACTCTTTTGATCTGTGGAGAAACCCCCGCATTTTTCTGTTACTCTATTTATTGGCTTTTATATGATCAATTTAAATAGTTCTTAATAGTTCAGGGAGCCACTTCATGCATTGTTTGCCAGAGAGGCAGAGAGGGAATAACTGAGTGACAAATTGGTATTGGAGTTCTTTAGGAGTTCTCCTTGTTTCATGATATTTTATTTGGTGATTGTGATTTGGTGCATGATGCCCAATTTTGCTTGGATTTTTGTAGAAGCCAATTTCGGTATATATGTTGTGATATCCATGTTCCATGAAAGCCTAGTACAATCCATATTCCATGACTTCTAAAATCTATAGAAAGAAAAAGAAGATAAAGTTGAATAAGGAGAAAATGATGTGAGGATAGAGAATGGAAAGAAGAAAACAATTTCTCTTTGGGAGATCCATCTCATAGGCCTTCTGAGTTTTCCAAATCAAGTGGGGGATAGTATTTTTGAATCAACCTGGGACAGTAAACTAGGATTGTTAATGTTAAAGTTTAAAAGTTACCCTTTAAAAATAATAATCAATAAATTTCATAGAATTTTGTAATTTTTCTTTCTCAGTGCTGATGATATGTCCATTAGTGTGCAATTATCTTGTTTTTTATGTAAATGCATATTTTTATCTGTGATGTTCATTATTTGACCGATTATTTTTTTTTTCCACAGCGCTTTGGTTCACAGTGGTGGTGTGCATGGTGGACATTATTATGCTTTTATCAGGCCAACTCTATCTAAGCAGTGGTATGTATTCTAGAGCTTTCAAGCCTGAATTTTTCAGTGCCATATGAGCTACCTGCTTTTGTGCATGTGTGATGATGACTGCTAAGGGGCGCATTGCTATTAAATGTTCATTTTGCTGCATTCATCAAATGCTTTGTTGTGCTTGGAGTTTTAGAAAACTTGAATAAATAGTTATACCCAATGTTGTCAAAATTGAGATCTTACCTAAGATCGTAAATTGAAGTATCAAAACATGGGTCATAAGATTTTCTACCAAAATGCACAGAATTATACGTAAAAGATATACATGTGATAAATATGCATAGATTAGGAAAGTATCTTGTAAATGAAACATTGAACTAAACTTAAAACTAAAAATTCATATTCACAATTTATATGGGTAATTTTTCATATACTCATTAAGCTATATAATCTATATGTTACACACACAGGATAATGTGGCAAATACTGACTTTTAAGGGTGATCTATAGATACTCTGTTGTTACGAGTTAAAATAAATACTGCACAAGATATACGATAACTACAATTTTGGGGATTATTGATAATTGTATATTAATTTATAAACATGTAGGAATGTTAGCTTATATTTTATAAATGTGGCTAGTATTTTATAACTAGCTCACACCCTAGAGCTTGACAAATCAAAGTAAAAAAATGAAAGTTAGAACCACAATAAATGAAATTAAAAAAAAAAAAAAGAGTTCTTTATTTTAAGAAATCGGTTCGCCAGGAACTGATAGGTTTTTTTTTTGCCTAGTTTAGAAATCGCTTTCTGGGAAATCATTTTCTAAACTAGTTTTTTTTTTTAAGAAAAACTCAGTTCAGGATGAGAACTAAGTTTTTCTTTTTAATTTTTTTTGTTATTTCTTTTAGTTTTTTTTCTAAATTGTTGTTCTATTTTTTTCTTACAGTTTTTTTATAAATTAATTGTTTTTTGTTTTAATTTTTTTATTTTACTAATTTGTATATATTAATTTATAAAAAATATAATTTATCTAGAATAACATTTAAGAAAAATGCATATATTAATATAATCAATATGAATATAATTTAGTTAAGTATTTATAAAAAAATATAATTTATCTAGAATAACATTTAAGAAAAATACATATATTTAAATACTCAATATAAATATAATTTAGTTAAATATTTATGAAAATACATATATATTTAAGTGATCTAATTCTTTTACTTAAATGAATTAAATAAATAATACATGTTGAATTTTAATATAAAATGAATATAATAATGAAATTAAGATTTTTAATTCATAAATCTTATACTTTTTTTCTTAAAGAAACTTGGTGAATGATATTATTTTAACTTTTGCTTCTATTTCTATTGATCTTTTGTGTATAAATATATCTATGATATTAACATTAAACGAACTTAAAAGTAATAAAAAGATTAAGATAAAACAAATAAAAAGAGAACTACTTAGAATTTCATATATAATGAATAATTTCACTTTTTTTATGCATGAATAATTACAATGTAGTAAAATAAAAAAGTGATTTGGCGAAAATAATTAGAGTTATGCAGTGAAACAATCAAGTTGGGATTTTTGAAGATGAGTGCTAGCAGGAGGTGAGACCACGCCGTGCCTTGCTTTTGGGTAGTGGTGATCATCGGGTGGGTACGGGCGGATTCGGGCCCAAAAATCCCAACCTGCAGTAATCCAAAGAGAGAAACATCATGCCCGTCTCCGCCCAAACAAGCTTCGATTTGTGTCGATCATGAACTTTAAGTGGCCTTATTCAATTTTTGTGCCCAAATCAATTTTTGTTACCAGATTTTAGTTTGTTGTTTACCTTTTTTCCACTTATTAAATTCTCATTACCGCAACCACATGTTGGCCATTGTAGATACTATTGTCAATCAGATGCCAAATGTTAATCTTTAATCTTAAATTCTTAACAAAGCATGTTCCTTTTATCAATCCGTTAGTTGCGTAGATACACTACATCAATCTACATGTTTCATGAGGTGAAGCGTTAATGATAAAAAAAACCTCCTTCACAGTAATCTACATGTTGAAATCATCACCTTCGATGAGACCAAATGTGTCAATGGTAAGACCATGAAGCAGAAAAGTGATGGAAGGTCTCAATCCAACGATTGGGTTCAAGATTGAAGAACCAAATTGAACGAGAGGGTTAAGATTAAAGAACCGGAGTGAGAGATGGAAGAAAAAAAAAAGTGACTTAACGGAATGGAAGATGAAGGATGAGAAAGAAATACACTGCAATGAGTAGGTGGAGTAGGGATGAGCAAAAAATAAGGGGGTTGTTAGGTGTACCCAGTATTATTGCTGGTACACCAGAACTTAAGGGAAAAAGACTGAGATATCCTTGATTCTTAAGTCTTTTAAGTTGATTTGTAAAAGGCTTACAGATCAACTTGATCAAGTTAATCCGTAAGTTTTTTTAAAAGTCTTTTACGGATCAACTTGATCCATAAAAGTCTTACGGATCAACTTGATTCGTACGATTTACGAACCACCCTCATGCACACTCATCACAAATGCGAAGAAAGCACAGAGACAATTTTGACATTTTAAAAAAATGTTGAGTGCACCAGCATTATGCTGGATGCATCTAGCAACACCCAAAGAACAATAATCACTACATAGCTGTTGCGCTAGGGTTTGTGTATAAGTGAATGACATAACTCACTTCAGAACTTTCTTTTCCTTTTATATGCAAGTCTCATGCGATTGGATTCGGGTAAGGATGGAGCAAAAAAAATCAAATATCCTAAGAGATTGACTTTTAAGTTCTGCATATGCCACATAAAGAGAGCACACTCTCAATTCGTGATTTTAATTTTTATTCAAGTGAGATGGGAGTGAATTGGATGGTCAAAGATGTAATCTTTAGTGTATCCATCTTGAGTGTTAATATAGATAGGAAGAGGAGAGAGTGACAATTAAAATATAACATGAGATGTGATAATAAAAGGAGAGAAATAAAAAGAAATAAATATGTACAAATTATTATAGATAAAAATGAGATAATATATTAAGTTTATAAATGTAAAAGTTGTGTAAATGCTTATTATTTATTATTTATCACTTATTTATTTTTTTAAAAAAATTCAATTTTGTTAAAAATAAGATATTTTCATAATTGAAAATCGTGAGAGTAACTCTTGAAATATGTTAGATCTTGTTGGTAAAATAAAAAAAGAAAACTTCCAGTTTCAATCATCCTATTTTATGTTTAAATGTAAACATAGATATTCCATAAATTTATTGTCTACTTAAGGATAGAGATTTAAAGAGAGTTAAAATTAGATATTTGGTTGTATATGTAATATAATTACAATACAAATTAATTGTTGTAATATGTGGCACAGAAAAGTTATCTTTTTTTTTTTTTTTAGGATACAGAAATGAATTTTTTTTTAACAAATGAAATGAAGTTAAATCATGCAAAAATTTGTTCTACTTCATTTACATTTCACTTTAATAGGTCGGAACAATTTTTTTTTTCACTTTTTTTTTGCAGGGTGTGCTTGTCCCATGCTATGATGCAACGCATGGGCGATACTCATTAGCTTCATTAGTAAGCTATTGTATGGATCATTCCCTTCAAAACAGTAATTGAATGTCGTCGGGCCATTGCCTCCAAAATAATGTTTTTATTTATTTGTTTATCTATAATAAAAAAAGTGCTCCATTAAAAAATTGGTATTGCCTCATCAGCTAATTTTTTAAAAATGAATGTAAAAAAGAAAAATAAATAAATTGATATTAAATCTATTATTTTATCCTTTTAATTTAGGTTTGATTACTAATTTATTTATCTAATTTAGTTTTTAGGTTCAATTTATTCTCTTAATTTATTTATTAGATTCAATTTGGTCCTTTTATTTTTTGAAATATTCAATTAAGTCATTTATTTTTTAAAATTGGTTCATTTTGGTCTTATTTTTCTTCCGTTATCTCTGAAAAAATGAGACCAATATTGATTTTAGATGACACCAAATTGAATCTATTGAAAAAAAATAATGGACCTAATTAGAATATTTAAAAATAAATTAACCAAATTAAACCTAATAAATAAATTAAGGAAAATTTATTAACCAAATTAGATTTGTTTTACTCAAATTTGTTTTAGTCCCTTATAAATTAGAAAATTTCATTTTAGATTCATACTAAAGTTGCTTTTTTATTGAGTTCCTAATAAAATATAATATTTTTTTGTCCTTATTATTTTATTTTAATCTTTTTGATATATTTATTTTTTTTGTCTCTATAGCATGTAGATCATTTGCTACTAGTCTCTATCAATATTTTTTTAAAGAAAATGATACGAAATGAACAAAATTTTATAAGAACTAAAACAAATTTTTGTTTTAATATGGACTTAATACAAAAAATTATCAAGGAATCGAAAATAAGATTTACTAATTTATCAAACACTAAAAATATATCTAAACTTTTTGTAACCAAATTAAAACTATTTTTTCAAAATGATAAAAATTCCAGCATCCGCTACTGTGCGTACCAATGATCCAATAATTATATTCTTTTCAATAACTTTTGTGAATAAAAGGGAAATATTAAATCAAATAATTTAATACAAATCTATATATTATTTAAACAATTTTTTATAAAAACTTTTAAGACATAGACGTTAAAAACCTTAAAAAAATTTGTTATTATAAATTGTATTCATATACATTTAATTTTTTAATAAACAATTTAAATAATTCAAAAGTTATTCTTATAAAGAGAAAAATGTAAAAAGAAATAAATTTAGCTCAAATGATTCGGAGGAACCAAATTTGAATAACGGTCATATATTAAATAATATTCATAATCAAAATTCTATTTATATGGTTAAATATTTTATTATTCCACTAAGTCTTTATTTCTTTCCATCTTGATTTTTTTTTTTACCTTTTTTTGTTAACATTATTTGGTATATAGCTTGTCAGTTTCTTATAAAAAAAAGTTAAAGGAGTAAATAAAGAACTTGGTCCCTAAAATTTTCATTCACTGGAATATTGTTTGTAAATTTTTTGAGTTTGAATTAATTCTTAAAATTATGAAAGTTCGTTTCTATTTTATGTATTTTGTAAGAACTAAAGTGAGATCATACATAAATAAAAAATTTGATATTCGATTTAATTATAAATTATAAAAATTAACGTGTACTGGTAAATAGATTTATGGGCTGAGGAGTAGTAGCTATGATTTGATTCAAAAAGACTATGTGCAATGGGATAAAATATTTGACTTATTTGATATATTCATTCCTTCTTGCTATATATAAAAACGATAAAATGAACCTCCAAATCAGAATATATATATATATATATATATATATATGATCAAAATGTGTCAAATTTGCAAAACTTCAAAGTTTTGGTGACATATTCCAAACTTCTGACGTGACGCGAATCTTTGTTTGATTCACTTGGACTTTTCTGAAGTTGACCAAAACCAACACTGATTCTAGAAGAAGAACCAACAATGGATCTTGTAGTTCACTCTGAGTAATTAATGGAGATTTGAGAAGGAAAATCCTTGGTTAATACAATAGCCAAGTTCTGTCATGGGGTGCATGTATGCACCATTATAAGAGGATGTACATGTCCTTGCTTGGAAGGGAATTTATAAATGTGATGAATACAGATAAAACGGTGTCCTAGCTTGCATGGGAACATTTGTAGGGCTAAATCCAAAAGCATTCATCTCTTTCTCTTTTTTCATACTGATCAGGAGGTTTCGCTCTTTTTTATGGGCATTTTGGTGTCCTCCTAGAGCTTGAGGACTCGAGGACTTTTTGCTGCAGAACACACATGAGAACTGATTCTCTTCTTCCACTTGTTCCATCTTGCGCTTCAAGGTCACTCTCAACAATATTTGTAAAAGTTATCCTGATTGAAGTCTTTTCCTTTATAAGAAAAACTAGTCGGTAACTCGTGCGCATGCACGGGTCTTTTGTCTAAATGATTTTCGATGGAAGAATAATAAAAAAGACATTATAAAAAGATAAAAGAAGCAACATTCATATTAAATTGTTGTAATCTCAAATTGTTTGAAGATAAATATAAAGATGTCTGAAATAAACATAAACAAACATTGTTTTGCAAAATGACACCATAGATTTTCCTAATCTATATCACTATCATCCCAATCAATTGCACGCTTGATGACAACCTCCCAGATCTTCTCAGCACGCCTATAATAGAATGAGAGCTCGTCTCCATGGCTAAAATCACCTTCTTGAAGGAATTTGTACCAAGGGAGAGTGACATACTTGTCACCGATGCCTTTGTCGAGCACAACTACATTCCATTGCAGTGGAGGTCCGAATCTTCTGAGAATTGTCATATGATCACCACAGTGGATTAGGCATTGTGTGACAGAGGTTGGAAGTTGCTACAGGGGAAAAAAAGGAGTTAGGCATTGAAATTAATATTTGTATGGAAGATATATATGGATATGAATATTTTACCAGTGGATATGGTGCGCCTAGCATTGATTGGGTGATTTCATATGTCCAGATGTGTTTTCTTGTTGCACGGCGCCTTTTGCATTTCTGCTGGTCTAATGGTGGAGTGAAGTGGAGGTCAAATTTTGCAGGGTGGTCGCAGGCCAGGAAATTTATCGTGACAGATTCATAAATCTGCAGTTCTGTCCTGAATCTTGTTAGGCCATCAGCAAAGTAAAGTTTGTCTTTCTGTTGTCTGACTTGAATTTCGTAGGTTTCCCCATCATACTTAAATTCAACAATTTCAGGATAATTTGGTAACCATTGGCGCTGATAGAAGCCTGGTATTTCTATGGCGTCCTGCAATGGGGGAAAGTGTTTAAAAAAGGAAAACAATATCAGAAGCACAAAAGATAAAATATGGAAAGGAAGGCTTTGATTTAACCTTGTCACAATGGAAGGCAGCTTTAAACTGCAATATCAATGGTTGTCTGATAGCAGGCAATCTCAACTGCAGTACAATGAGGAAAAAAATGGGCTTAGCATTTAAAAAACATGTATATTGACTAATTCAATTGTCTGCAGGTCTAAATTGTTGTGTTGCTGCAATGTGGTAGTAATTGGATTTAACAATTCTAATTTAGGATAATTAAAATAAGATAAGAGAAGATGCATATAATATAAGACGCAGGAAATTAGAAGCAAAGCATGAAAATAAGGAATACAGAACATTGCAGAGATAAGAAAATGCAGCAAAAGCAAATACAAATATCATATGATCGAACAGATAAGAAAATGCATTTCATGATTCGAATTAAAGGTCTAAAGCAAGAAACTTTGAAAGAGCAGAATCAGGATTATAAAGAGAATATAATAGATGATGTATATCAGAGATGATATGATAGAACAAATAAGAAGATACACTTCAAAATGGTAATGAAGGACCAAAAGCAAGAAAGTTTGAAAGGGCAGAGTCGGCATCATAAAAACAATGTAATAGATTGTGCAGATAACTGAACTACTTAGAATCTTAATACAATAGTTCGAAATAATGGTAATAGAATGCTACAAAATTTAATAGACATTTAAAAAGATTTAACTTAATATTGTATCTGTTTTGTTTTGGATAGGGTATAATCACATAGGATATGCATAAGCTATTTTTTCCTACATGCATGAATTAAATGTTATTCAAGATGACATGCTACCTAGGGTTCATTGACAGTGACAATATAGTAGCATCATTCAAAATTATTGAATAATTTTATGGATTCGTTACCAATGAACAAAAGTAAATTAATATATAAATTTCTGACTATGTATTTAATAATAGAACATCAGAATGAGTAGAATAGGTTTTTGAATTAGTATCAACAAAATGTCCAATTTCAACATGGATTGCGATAAAAGCACAACATGAATGCAAAAAGTGTGAGGGACAAAAATAACATTTAAAAGTTACTAATATCTAAAAGGTAAGATAGATGATAACGTAGTATGCAAGAAACCTAACACAATGGGCACAAATAAATGAAGCAGAAGCAGGGAAAATTGAATTAGGGCTTTGCCACAGGAAAGAAAGTTGAGTGAGACAATGATGGATTCAAAAGCAGGATTGTTCAATATGTCTGTCCTAAATTGGAATTCGAAAACTCAAGAAAACATAGATGGCAGGATGTTGAATTTTGGTTCGGGATATGGATGAAAAATGTAACCAAATGCAAGAGAAAAATCAGGAAATAAATGAACATGCAGTCAGGTTTGGGTTTAGGCTTACCTTGCTTGAAGCGGTAGACATGGTGGTAGTCGCTTTGAGAGAAAAATTTCATTAGAGTTGAAATGAAGGTGGCAGAGAAATGAACCGTGGTCTGATAATGTAAAGTAGTGGGTGATGGAAGGGTCATTTCTTTTCGGGGGGGGGGGGGGGGGGTGTAAGTGACAGCAAGTTAAGTGGTTTGGGAACCGTGGAGCATTGAATGTTCGGTTGAAAGATTGGACGTGAATTGGCAGAATGATAAGTATGAAAGACTGTGGTGGTGGAGGCAGGTGAAGAGGTATTTTTATTGCTGAATATAACAAAGAGTAAGTTAATTTTTTGTATTGTTATAAATACAATTTGCATCATCAGATGAATGACCTGTCTAATGCTAAAGTCGATAATGATTTGGCATAGATAATATTTTGCAAGGCCAATTGATTATCTAAGAAAAGATAAATGGTTCTACTAAAAGAATAATAATAAGTGTATCAGGTTAGGAAAACAGGAAGAGTAACATATATAATTCATTTGCTGAATGGTAGCATTTAAATTGAGATAAGCATTTTATTTTCTTTCGTGCAATTCATGAAAGAAATGGTTAATTTGGAGTTCATGAAAAAGGATGAAAATTTAAAATGCAGCAAATAAGAAAATGCACTCCACAAAGGAAGACTGGTTTGTTAAAATTAATGAATTATAGATTGGCTCATTTGATGATGTTTTAATTGTATATCAGAGATCATATGAGTAAGAAGCAAATTCAGTTATGGTTAGAATTAAATTTGTAATCGGAAATAAATTGGATTTACCTTCTAATAAATTGGATCTACAATTAATAATTGAAGTCATTTTTTTTGTCCTGATCATGTATTAAAATTCGAAGTCCTTTCTTTGACTTGACTCTTGATAATGCAACATATAGTTGGCCATGTGAAAAAACTGGTTTTGGCAAGTAAAGTCCAACTGAAGATAGTGATTGTCCTTAAGATTTATTAATTGTCATAGCATAAGAAAGCATTATCGGAAATTGTCTCCTCAATAGCTTAAAAGGCCATGGTGACTGTGAAGGCGACATAGACATTCGTGGGATATAAACATGATCTCCGATATTTGTCCCAGAAATTATGTCAGCTGCAATAACATGCTTTGCTAGTCTTGTGATAATTAACCTAGTACCGTTACACAACCCTTGAGTTTTGTCTAAGTTCCTTAATAGCATTATTGGTGTTCCAATCTTGAGTTTGAGACAGTGATTGGGTAACCAGATGTTGTCAATGAATTCAGAAATTCAGTTGTCAGTGAGCCGAAATGACAACTTTCAATGGTTTCGGATTTGTCAACTGAATCAGAGCTTAGATATTCCATTTGTTCACCTATCAATATTTTAGACATAAAACAACAACTTCATCAACCAAAAATGTTAAATCCAGGAAAGTTGATTAAAAGATGAAAAACAGAATAAGATAATTTACTATATGATTACCCGGTATCATTGTAAGCATATAATCATTAACTTGTTGCACTGTTTCATTTGTGGAAGCTAATATTGCTCTGGTTTGGAAGTATTCAGGATCATTGTGATGATGAGATAGTGTTGGACCTTGTGGCCTCAATAATCTTAATTGGACCTTGTGGCCTCAATAATCTTAAGCGGGATAGGCTTAGAATGCAGAAGAAGCAACAACAATCAATTTAATAATGTTCTATAAACATGCAAGGCAAAATTGATTGCAATAACATAAATGAGATAAGGGAAGAGAGAATGCAAACACAGTTTTATACTGGTTCGGTCACAACCCGTGCCTACGTCCAGTACTCAAGCAACTCACTTGAGATTTCCACTATCTTTGTAAAATCCATTACAAAGTCTGAACCACACAGGGACAACCCATCCCTTGTGTTCAGGAATCCTTTACAACAAGAGACTCACAGTCTCTTAACCAATCTCATTGAATAAGAAGAATGGAAGAAGAATTCTCTCTTCAAGAGAAGAATATTACAATGAAGATCATGTAAGAATCCTTATAGATTTTGCAAGTGTTTGATCAAGGATTTCTTGAGAGAGCATTTGACAATGAAGTTCTTTTGGAATCTCTCTCATTGTCTTTTGAGAGGATAAGACATTTTTGCCAAGCAAAACTCTCTGCATAAAATTCGTGCCCAAGTCACCTATTTATAGGCCTTTGATGGTCATTCACAAATCTAATGAAAAGATGTGACTGTTGGCGATATTCCTTGAAAATCCTCTCTGGTAATCGATTACAGAATTAGTGTACTCGATTACACAGTTGTTTTTCTTGAACAGTTGTTACCCTTCATTTAAAAATTGAATTCTCAATGTTCAGAGTCTCTGGTAACCGATTACATATGATGTGTAATCGATTACACACTTTCAAACCATTGGTAATCGATTACATGTGCCTTGAATGACTTGAAACCTTTCATTGTGAGGCAAGGCTTGATCTTGAAGAAATCTTGAATCAAGGCTTTGTTTGTTGAAACAATCTTGTATTAATCTTGAAGCAAAATGAGCCTTGTTTAATTCTTCTTTTGACATCATCAAAATCATGTATACATACATTCACAGATAGATCTGGAAATGTAGAGCTAATTATACTATGAATAGGATCATTATATTCTGTGATTAATAGTTCCTGTGGAATTTCAATAGTAGCATAGCCATCATTTTTATCTCCAATAATACCATCACCAATATCTATAATCCACTGTGCAAAAGCTACAGTTTCTTCTTGATTTGTTGCTTGCATGTTGTTTTGTAAACGCATGTTTTTTGTCAGTCTCAAGATCTGACAGTGATCCCATAGATAAGAGGAATTAATTGTTACGTTAACAATATCAGAGCGGGTGCCTCTTGGAATGACTGGTAGGATCTGCCGGAAATCTCCACCAAAGACCATGACTTTACCTCCAAAGATTGTATTGTCCTTTGAGTTGTGTTTGATGATATCTCTAAGACTGTGATCAAGTGCCTCAAAACAGAATTTGTGAGCCATGGGTGCTTCATCCCAAATGATTAGACTTGTCTGATTTAATAGCTCAGCTAATTGAGTTCCTTGATGGATATTGCAAGTTGAGTCTTCAAAAACTGGAACTGGAATTTTAAATTTTGAATGTGCAGTTCTACCTCCAGGCAATAACAGAGAAGCTATGCCGCTAGAGGCCACCATTATTACAATTTTATTGTCAGCTCTCAGTGAACTTGCAAGTGTTTTCCAAATGTATGTTTTTCCTGTACCTCCATATCCATAGAGAAAAAAACATACCACATTTATCTTTATTAACAGCTTCAACAATCTGGTTGTAAATTGAAGCTTGTTCATCTGAAATCATCCATATGTG
Source organism: Glycine soja (assembly GCF_004193775.1). Taxonomy (NCBI): domain Eukaryota; kingdom Viridiplantae; phylum Streptophyta; class Magnoliopsida; order Fabales; family Fabaceae; genus Glycine; species Glycine soja. Next base: position 35,359,441 of record NC_041004.1, read on the forward strand.
GTGTTAGATTTAAAGATAAATGAATGAAGTTAAAATACTAATTTATAGATGAGAAAAGCTAAGAAGGAAATGCACATAATAATTTTCAGAGGGGTAAATTGCTCTGTACTTAATGTACCTGTCATCTGAGAAAATAGATGTTCAAACTCTGATCTAAGTTCTTCATTGTTGTAGTTCAGTTCAGCTAATATAAGGCTATTGTCTAGATAAGTTGGACAATTCGCATCCTCTGGATATGGCATTGAAGGATAGTCTCTTAGCGATCTTTGATTTGCTTGCAGCAGTTGTTCAATTTCAAGCAAGACCAAATTTTGAAGAGTTCTATCATCAAGCTGCAATGCTAATACACAAAAGAGAAAAAAGTCAAATTATGTGTCGTATCAATATTGATTTGTCTGATGGGAAATTAGCACAAACCTGGACTTGTTGATGATTTTTTATAATTATAGACAATGTCATCAGCCATCCAATGCCAAGTTTGGTCCCAAACTTGTTCGGGTTTGCTCATTGTTGCAGTTAAAAGTAACAACACAAATAGCTTTCTTATATAATGTGTTGAACCCTAGTCTTTTGCTTCTTTGATTGCCTCAATAAATTCTTTATCATCTTGTAAAAATCTCATAGCAAAACATGCTTCTTTATATGTAGAATACTGAACATTATCAACTGTTCTTAAATCCTCAAATGAGGTAGGTCCTTTACAAACGGTAAGCATCATTCTCAAATAAAATAATTCCCCTGTAATTGGTGGAACCCATAGTAATCTGCCAATGGTATAGCCTTTCTTCCTAAGGTGCCAACATCTTTTCTTCTGATTGTATACAAACTTAGAAACAAATCCTGCATAAGTAAGATTTCTCCCTTCAACAGAATTTTGGTTGGTGTTCATCCATGAAATAAACTTTGAATCAGAGATACTTAGCTTAGACAATACATCATCAATATCATCATGGTCTTCATAGAACACTATGTTGGCTTGGAAGATGGAAGTGTAATCTTTCAACAGCAAGTTTTCTGCCATGTATTGGAAATCCAAAGATTCTCCAAGTAGATTCACAGGGACATATGTATCTGTTAGGAAGATAGAATTAGTTGTTATAACAATGATGATCAGATAAATTAGAGATCAAGTTTTAACAATACCTGCAATCTAGATATTCTTTGATCTCATCATTATGGGTGCCACCATTCTCAGTTTGATCGTTATCTTCATCAATCAAAACAGCAGTCACCCTATCATATCCCTTGTTGATGTACTTAAATAAATATTTGATAGAAGTGCTTTGGTTACACCATTCAATATTGATATGCGCTTGGTATTTTCTTAGCAATCTTGGATTGTAAGGTACAATATACCTGTTATCAACTATAACACCATTTTTCTCAATTGCATTACCGTTGTTTCTTCTACGATAGACTGGAAAACCATCAGCATCTAAAACAGTATGCGGCTGGAACATTTTAGGATAGAAACGACTACACTTGCCTTTTTTCATGCATGGAGATCCAGGATTCAGACTTCCACATGGACCATGAACCATATGGTTTTTTACTAATGAATACAGTTCTGGATCATCTTGCTGTGAAGGTATCTCTACTGATATAATTTGATCAATTTCATCTGAGGATGGGTATTTGTTATCAGGATGTAAAAAAAGAAACAAATGGACATGAGGTAGGCCTCGTTTTTGAAATTCTATTGTATACATATATGCAATTTATTAGTAAGTCTGTTAATAGAAAACAATTAAAGTTATTAGATATGATTGTGTGATTAATATTGGCAGTGTAAAATAACAATGTCACACATAATATAAATTCAACAAACTTAGAATCAACTTACATGCAATAACTTTGCCTAGCATGTGATTCTTTGTCAGGTCCATAAGCATTTGTTCATACTTTAGTTTGAAGACTGGAGATTATGTCTGGCCTATCTGCTGCTTTCAGATTCAACAAATTCAGCAATCTATGGATTTTAGGCCAGTTTGGATTGCAGGTTAAAGTAATAAACAGATTTGGGAAGCCCACATGGCTACATATGGCCATACCATCAAAATAAAGTTGATCCATATAGCGCGGACTGCCAACAAAAGTTGAAGGCAAAATGACTCTTTTACCTTTATTTAGGCCTCTCCTACTTCCATCATCCAATGACTGTTGTAAGCTACAAAACTTGTCAACTCGAAGTTTTTTTTGGTTGTTTCTGATGTAAGAAAGCCTTTCTGACTCAACCATAGTATAGCCATCAACAACAAATTGTTGGAATAGTCTCCTAGAATTCAACAAAGTCATAGATTCATTTGATCTGCATTGTAGCCTATAAGAAAACCACTCTCTCATTGTAAGACGATTTCTTTTCCTTTTCTTACCATCTGATCGACTGCTATGTAGAATATCAGGTCTATATTCATCTTCCCCGTAAGGAAATAAGAGGGGGTATTGTAGAGCTAGATAGCTAGAATGTAATTCATGGATCCTTTGTAGTTGTCCATGCTGAGTTTCAATAATAATATCTCTTTTTGAATTTGCATCAAAATCGCCTACTATTAGTGCTGCAACTTCAGGAACAGTAGGTACATTATATGTACGACCATCTTTCTCATGATTAGTAATCAATTTCAACTTGATATTATTCACTTGAACATCTTGTAATCTATCTCTGGCCATCCTGAAAGTTTTTGCATGGACGTTGTATTCATCTAGCATCTCACTAAGTTGTGAAACAATGTGTTCTTGAATTTGATTATGTGGACTGTTGACCAAAATAAACAATTATATATACGATGATTGAAAGATTAGTAATGCAGAATAAACAATTGAATCCTGTTTAAATGTAAGATTGTTGATCAATGTTGTGCACTTATAATAATAATAATGAAAGACTAACTACCTTATTGCATTAATCCTATTCTGCACTTCATTTTCTGTGTCAAAGATATACAATTGTGCAAATTTTGGTTCTTTCCTTGGCATCGGTAACATACTACTTATTCTATGACATGGTTGACCTTGAATTCTTATTGTAGGAGGTCCTCTTGAATGATTAATTGATTTGTCAAACTTAATATCAGCAGAAGTAAAGGCAAACATCATGTTATATGTCCATATGTTCTGTTGGTAATTTTTACTATCAGATATACCAAGATCATACAAAAGTTGGTAGAGATATTTAGGTGGATTCTATAACAATGGAAGTTCAACCTTGCCATTTCCAAAACATAAACTGAATCTTGGATTTGTAGTTCTTTTATCTTTTGAGACTCTTTCATCATACCACATATTTGCATTACAGTGACACTACACTGCATGAGTTGATCACCAAGATCAGAATATCCTGAAATAAATTAATGATATATGGCAAAGTGAAGTTGGTCATTGAAAATGTTTTAGGAAAACATGTAAATTGAAACACGATGAACAAAAGCAGTTTTGTAGACTGAAAGATATTCGATAGTGAGCTAATAACATAGTGTTTATCAATATTAATTGTTACCTTTTCTATTAATTGCGGGCTCATTAGATGAGGACATATAATTTTGGTTCTCAGGTGAAGAAACTGAAACACAGTCCATGAAAATTGCATTTAGATTAGATTATAGCATTATAATGTTGAAAATTAATTTGATAAAGTCTATTTTAATTGGTACCTTGTGTTGATTCAGAACTCTCATCCTCTGATGAATCACGAATATTGACTAAAAAAGTGAATTGAATCTAAGTTTAATGGAATTTATTTAATGTGGAATGGATTCACATAATATTGAATGTACCTTACAGTTTGCTTGTCCTTGTGTGAAAAAAATTATGGATATTGTATTACTAAATCAACAAACTAATTAAAATTATTAACTGTAATTTGGAACACAATATTTTGAATTGCTTACAATCAATATTCTGAGCCTGATCATTAACTTTGTGATGCCCGATACCTTTATTCTTTATCCTGGCTTGTGCCATATCACGATGATTTGCATGCTCATGGTTATCCATGTTCTTGATGGTTGTTGTTAAACTTGACTGAGTTATAAAATTTTCACTGACTTCTTGTTTTAATATATTACAATACATGCAAAATTAAAATTGCAAAAGTCCATGGACAAGCAGAAAAGGAATGTTATTCCACTCGAACCAAGACATAACTTGACTTGTTGACTAAAATTATCAATGTTGACACCTGGTTAAATGGATCATACTTTGATAAAAATGATTAGACATGCTTGTATAGCCATGATTATAGTCATGGTTTTGACGGCCACATTAAAACTTGAAAAGTAAGTAATCAAAAGTAAGCATAAGGAAAAACACTAAAATTATGAATGCTGACAGCTAATTAAATGCACTAAATTGATTAGACTTGCATTTATAACCATTATTATACCTATGCTTTGGCGCCATCGATAAGAAATATGATATCGAAAATGTTATGCATGGAAGAATTAGGATGTCAAGGTAAAGAGAAATTTCTTTTTTACTTGTTTTATTAATTGTACATCATATTGAGACATATGATGAAAGATGCAGTAAATTTATCAAATATCCGATTCTGCATTTGCGAAAGCAAAATCAAGCAAAAAATGCTATCTAAATTAACAAATCATGCTAAACGATGATTGATAATAAAGAAACACTTAATTACATATCATTGATGATCCAAGATCATGTTTCTCAACATTCCAAAGCTGATACTTTTGTCTTGGTGTGTATATTCTGCTGCTAGAAAATTAATCAGATATGAATGCTGATTTAGTTGTGCTAGTGATCAATATTTCCTGATCATCATTCCTAACATTTTAATTTGTTTCCCGTGAATACTTTGTGCTCAGGCAATTAAGGATGCACAACATAAAATCAGATGAATTAATCAGATATTAATGGTGATTTAGTTGTGCTACTGATCAATATTTCGTGGTCATTATTTCTAATATTTTAATTTGTTTCCCATGAATACTTTCTGCTTAGACAATTAAAGATGCACACCTTAAAATCAGATGGTTTAATGGTCGGTTAAAACTTTAATTGAACTTTAACTCATCATCATTGTGAAGAACATGTTTTCTGAACTTTCTGTCTGGCAATCTCTAATTTTTATTTTCAAATCTTACTTGTTCTATCTCTCACGATATATTTCAATTCATAACATTTGCATAGCTCGATTTCTTTAAAGATGGCTTTATAACCATTAATATAAGCATGATCTGTCGATAGTTATTTTAACAATTGAACAAATAAGGATTTTGAAATATAGTGCAATAGTTAAGGTGACATCGGATAAGCCATAAAACTAAAATGCCAGGATACTCGCATACAAAATAAGATTAAAATTTAAACAAAAGTTCTGATCAGAGTTCAAAAGCAACACCACCACAACAGAAATAAGGTAGAAGCCAATGTACAATATACAAATACCAAGGGGGGAAAAATTGTTCAACACAACTTGGAAACAACCAAATGCACTAAATTCAGGCATGTTTTTTTAATTTGTTGGATGAAAGCTGTGTAGGTGAAATTTGAGAGATCCCTGGTTCATCATCACAATCCTGAAATGTCTGCCGCTTTGTAAGCATCAAGGGGAGTCCAAGCAGGGGATCATGATCTGCTGTCACAGAGAGGGATTGCTAGATAAAACAAATGGCAATCAATAAGTTGAATGCTAAGTTGAAAGTCATGAAGTGTCAAAATGCAAGAATTGCAAGAAAGATCATATTTAAAAATGAGAGCAGTTATCAAAACTCACAGATTCATGTTGAGCAGAATGATTCGAATCAGAAACCGGGATATCCATTTTTGAAGATGTCTGAATAAGACATACATTGAAGATAACACAACCCATGGAAAATAGATAAATATGAATAGAATACATACTTTCCACAATAGTTAATGTCAAATAACTTGCATTGAACATTACCTCAGCATCAGCTAGCGTATCCATCACAACATTTATAAAGCTCGAGTCAGCTGAACACTTCAAAACAACAGAATTCCTGAACTTGGGTTGCACCTTTATCTTGAAAGCAAGTTCATGACCCAGCAACTTATCAAGTGCTTGGGGTGAAGCATTCAAATCAACATCACCATCCTTGTTCAAAGAGAATAATTGTATTACACAAACAAAAAATAACATATCAAACATAAACAGTTACGGTTGAATCCAAAAACTCACTTCAATTTTAAGCTTACTAACTGCATCAGCTGATTGCCCAATTAATTCACTGCATTCACGGTCCCAAAGCAAGAATTTTGTGCTTTCATTTCCCTGGTTGATCATCACCTCAAGCCTATACCTACCACCATATGCACCAATAGTCAAAAAATGATGAAGGCATAAAAAATACACAACATTTTAAAAGATCACAATCACCTAAGCACAGCTTCCTTATTGTATTTGCTGCATACACATGTAAAGGGCGTCATCTCTGCATCACTTTTTTTATGGCACTCAATGCAAGTTGTATAACACCATGAATGATTGTCCAGAACAATCCTAGTAATTGTGCCAACAGTGACACAAACAATTTCCTGCATGAAACAGCATAGACATCAAATAAAAAACTTCAGATAATGCACGACAAAGAATTAAAATCTATATAAGATCATTACTTCAGAGATGGTGTTAATCTCAGCAATAGTCTTTGCCTCAGCCTTGCCAAAGAATGATTCTTTTGATGATAATTGGATAGAACCTGAAAGTTGTGTACTCCCTTCACCATGGGATTTAAAACCTGACCGGGGCTCAATGCCCAACTCTGCAAGCCTACAAATATACAATGAACAACAAAAATAAGACAAAAAATAATCAACATATATTACATAACACATACAAAAAATACCGTTCATTGAATTCTTGAATCTCCATCACAGGCTGGTTAATAATTAACTTTGAAGCCTTGAAAGAATTGTTGATCGATGCAGAATAAGATCCTAAATCATTTAAAAAATAGAACCATAACATGCAATAGCATAAACAGACAAATCAATAAATTCAAGATGAGGATATACCCTGCGCTTCCTTGATCCTACAATGGCTTAATAGAACTGTAATTGGACCATCACCTTCATAATCATCTAAGAACTTCACAAACTGCAAGCAATAATCATCCCACAAAGTGCAAGATAGCAATTGCTGGCTATCAAAAATAAATAGTTATGAAACAATCAGTTATTAATAATCATATAATCATAGCCACAACTTGACAAAGCATATCACATAAATTGTCACCAAGAATCAAACTTCACCTCAAGTCCTTTAATTTGAAAACTACCCTTCTACCTTTTCCTGAAACTTGCCGAAAGACAACCTCCTCCACAACACCAATAACATCTAAAGCAAGTAGGAAAATCAGGGAATGTTATTTAATTCCAAAAACAACAGAACTTTCAAAATAAACTCAATTGCAAAAATATAACTTAACATACCAACCAATAGTCCACGTTCAAACTGACCAGCCACAACATCTGCAAATCCAGCAAACCTGTATTTTCTAAAAGGGATGTCCCCTAGAACACACTCCCTCACAACAGTAACCCCAATAAACACCAATTTAAATTGATGATCACACACTCTGTACTGACCATTGTTTTTTAGCACTTTAAAATTGTGCATGACATAAGTACAATTTTCTTTCAAGTCCATTTTGTTTTTACTTCAATTGGTCTTGTTTACAAACAGCGTGGATCTCATCACCCTGGATTGCATTAAGGTTACAACACAATGAACTGAACAATGAGTAATAAGTAATAAAGCTACAAAAAAAAATAGAATTGAAGCATACATCGGAGTCCACAAACACCATTTCAGCTTGCTCAGATTTGTTAGGCGTGCCAATAAACCATAGATCACTGATCCTCACACTGAGTTTAAGAGTTTCTTTTGAGCCATCGATGCTCTTTATCTTGTCTGGAGAACGTGCCATAACACTGCAAAAAAATACAACAAAGCCACCATCAAAATAGAAACACGATAAGCTAAGCAAAAATCCAAAACCTCGTTCAACACACAAAAAAGCTAACATGCATGTAAGAAAACACACATGAGAACAGCACCAGAACAGAACAACAGAAGTACCACCAACCCTAAACCAAACATCGTCCAACACAACAAAATTAAAAAATAACATGCATGCAACAAAACAAACATAAAAACACCACACAAACAAAAGCCAAAAACCCGGAAGGTAATATGCATGTAAGAAAAGAAAAGCCAGAAAACCATAAGCTAACATCGAACGTAACAAAACATACATCAAAATAGCATCAAACAGAACCCAAATTAAACTGCTCTGCATCTGCGAAAATGAAAACCAAAAACGCGCAAACTGAAGAATGAAGATTGAAATGCAAGAAACCACGTAAAGAAGCAAAGGCCAACACATGCACAACATGCAAAATAAAACACTTGTAAATGCCACAATCAACAAAATTAAACACCTGTAAGCATCAGAAGAGTGGTAAATTAAGGGCTAAAAGACCAAAAAACCAAGGAAATGAACAGCTGTCACAATCTTAAGCAGGGGTATTTCAATAATTTCCAGAGGATTCTCTTTTATAGATAATATATAGATAAGAATTTGATATTTGTTATTCAGTGTATGAGACAATATTCAACCAAATGACTATTTTTAAGGAACTTATATACTTTTTGAAGCAGGTATTATTTTTCCAATTCAAACATGAATAATGATTTAATTAGAAACAAAATCATGTTAATATGTTTATAAAGAAACTTAGTCATTTTACATAAACTGGTATAGATAACAAGAATTTAGAATTGACCCTTCAACCTAAATAATATTTTTTTTCTAATTACGTTCCCTTGAATTCTTACTCACTTTAATCAATTGGTATAATTTTTTTTTAAATGTGAATTAATTTCTTGACTCATAGTTTTGAATTTGACTTACATTTTTAATATGTCGTAGCTAATAGGATACCACACCTGTCGTCATGCATGTGGTTTTTGTTTTCTTTTTCGTGTTTATGTTATAAGTATCTAACATGGGATTTTAATGGAGAATTTGTTTATACATAAAACTTGAATTTCATACCGATAAAGAAAATATGTATGTATTACTTAAATAAATCATGTGTTACCTAAACATTAAATTTGGACCAAACCTATTAGTGGGAAGTAGGTAGTATCTCTTTGCTTGATTTGTTACTGACATAAAATCCAGATAAAATCATTCGGATCCAGCCAAATACATACTTAGCTTTACAGTCAGCATATTCCCTATTCTCTGGTAATTTAAGAAGTCCTTCCAGTATCTGCACATTTAGAGTAAAGAAAGAAATAATGTAAAGAGAAGGAAAGCAGAAAATGAGACAAGTCTATAACACAAACACATTAAGTTTTTTTTTTTCACTCAAAACATAAGCTGAATAAAACACCATAAAATTTTTAAACCCCAATGTCTATTCATTTCTCACGATCAGTATATAAGATGACTCAAATCCACCTCTTCATTCCTGACAGATTAAATCCTCCTTAGAATTAAAAATCTACAACTAATCAACAAAACCACTAAAAATACCTAAATTATGTTTTTTGGACTGTTCTTTATAATAAGGACAGAGATTTTGAAGAATCACATCAGCAAAGCTTCTATTAGCTTCATACTCTTTTATTGAGCAAGCAAATAGCACTAACACACCTAAGCGAGCATAAAAAAAAAGGATCCAAACTACCAAACCCCAATATTCCGATTGATTAATCCCCAAAAATACTGAAACACGAAAGATCGAGGAACCAACCAGCCATCAGTAACTGAACATCATAACAATTAGATCAAAACTAACCAACCAATCACTCATTCAGTCATTGGTCTGCAACATCTCTAATTACGCCATATACATTCGCATTAAAACAGATAGAATGGAAACTTTCTCACTTTCAAAATTTCGCATAGTTGCACATATGAAGATTTATTACAAGTGATGTGGGAAATGGAGGGTGGCGCCGCCGTCAGAGTCTTCATCAGAACCGATGGCGAGGGAGGAGGTGGAGGAAGGGAATGTGGCAGCGGTAGCGGCGACGGAGGAAGAGGGGCGTTTGGGGCCGAGGAATTGGCTGAGGGTTTGAATGAGTTTCATGATTCCACTGAAGACAAGGCGGAGGATGTTCTAGAAAGGGTCGTCGTCGGAGGCAGCAGAGTAGGAGGAACAGTCGTAGTCGAAGATCACGTAGTCGATGCAGACGACGACGTTTTCGACCTGCGGGACGAGGGAGTGGAAGCGGTGCTTGCTCTTTGGAGAGTGAAGGAGCGTGAAGAAGAATAGCTAGGGTTAGAATGTTCAACAGCGCGAAAGGAGACCACGAGGTGCGTGTTTTATTTTTTTAATCCAAATGAATTAAGACGGATTTTTTAAACAACCCGTCACAATTTTAATTTTATACAACATTCTAAGACGGTTTTGATTAACCGTCTTAGAATGAATGTTGTAAAAGGCTCTTACTCTTAATATATTTACAAAAATATCACCACACCACTTTCTACGCCGATTCCCAAACAACCATCATAGAGTCCCTGTCGTAAATTGTTGTTCTTCTAGTAGTGCTTGTATGGGGAAAGCAACTGCGAATTTTGAACCATTAGGTATCTCCAATAGGAGATTCTATTTTGAATTTTTAATCTTACAATGTTATATTACTTTTAACATCTTTTAAATTTTTTATTCAATAGTAAATATCCTTTTAACATCTTAAACTATTTTTTTTAGACCTCACAAGATATTTATCTTCTAATATTTATTTATAAATTATTTTAAATAATGAAAAATAAATAATTATATTTTTTTAATTTAAAAAAAATTATAACTGAAATAAAAAATTTATTAATAATTAAAATAGTTATTTATTAATATAATTTAAACTTATGATAATACATAAAATTGATTGGAAAAAAGACAAACATCGACATTAAGCAATAAAAATTAAATTTCATCATTATTGTGATTAAAACATTTCCAAAGATCTACAGGTGGCCGAAAACATTGATTCGCTATAGTAACGTCTAAAAAAAATTTGCAAACGCTACAATAATGGTAAAAAAAAGGGCAAAAAATTATCATGCATGATAGAAATAGGAAAATAGAAAAGAAACTATCATGCACAATATAAATAGAAAAAAATAAACTATCCGATTCCCAAACAACCATCATAGAGTCCCTGTCATACATTGTTGTTTTTCTAGTAGTGCTTGTATGGGGAAAGCAACTCCAAATTTTGAACCATTAGGCATCTCCAATAGGAGATTCTATTTTGAATTTTTAATCATCAAATCTTACAATGTTACTTTTAACATCTTTTAAATTTTTTATTCAATAGTAAATATCCTTTTAACATCTTAAACTATTTTTTTTAGACCTCACAAGATATTTATCTTCTAATATTTATTTATAAATTATTTTAAAATAATGAAAAATAAATAATTATATTTTTTAATTTTAAAAAAATTATAACTGAAATAAAAAATTTATTAATAATTAAAATATTTATTTATTAATATAATTTAAACTTATGATAATACATAAAATTGATTGGAAAAAGACAAACATCGACATTAAGCAATAAAAATTAAATTTCATCATTATTGTGATTAAAACATTCCCAAAGATATCGAGCTAAAGGTGGCCGAAAACATTGATCCGTTATAGTAACGTCTAAAAAAAATTTGCAAACGCTACAATAATGGTAAAAAAGGGCAAAAAATTATCATGCATGATAGAAATAGGAAAATAGAAAAGAAACTATCGTGCACAATATAAATAGAAAAAAAAATAAACTATCATGCACAATAAGCAAGAAAAATTATTGTTTTTGGGAAACAATATGAATCTTTATGATTCTTATAGAAGAATTAGATCTTTATGTAGAGATCTGACTGACAACTCTAATAATGAATCTTAGGAAGATTAGATCTTCAAACTAAGATCTCATTTCAAGAACCACTATTAAAGATGACCTTATAAATAAGAATTTTTTACAATGAAACACATGAAGGAAAAAAGTGTTCAAAACACACAATGGATTAAAAATGATCTATTTTGCATCTAAATTATATTTAAATAGAAGATATATTAAATGTGTACTTGATAAGTTCTTGAAGCATACAAATTTTCTTTAATAATGTGAAGATTTCGAGTATATCGACATCAAGACTAATTTTTATTTGTCAACAACTTTGACAGGTGGAATAATAATTAGTGCTACGATAGGATGAGAAGAGAAGTGATCACGAGTCTCTACAACGTGCAGCTTAAGGTTGTATTTTATAGCACGTCCAAGACAATAGATTTATGATAAAATTGAAACAATATATTATCTTTTCATCCATTTTAAAATATTATTCCTTGTTATTTTCTTGTTGCTAACCATTTAGCAATTTGAAATTATAAACAATAATTGATCAAGTCCAACTTGTATATGTAACAATTTTTTCAAACCAAATTCTAAACATGAAATCCTCCGATTTGTTTTTTTTTCTTTCACCAAATATTTCAAATTATTTATATTTTCAGTGCCAACAAAAAATATAATAATATTTCACTTAAGAAATTAATTAATCATTTGATCATATTAAATTCTCTAATTTAATTGATTATCAAATATTAAAATAATTTTTTTAACAAAGATTAGAACACTGTTAGTGTGATCCCGTAGATTCAATACTTAGCTAATAATATATTAATCAAATTAATATATTAATCAAGGTATGCATCAAACAACACACCTTACCGAATAAGATGAAGTAGCGTTTTACTTTCAAAAATCATGAAAAGAATAATATAATAATTTCTTTCATCTTTATAAATCTGAGATAACTTTAGAATCTAGTGTCAAACTCCTTTTTGAGTTAAATTATAATGACTTAAGAAACTCATTTCTTCTTTCATTTAATTTTCCTGGTCAGGATATAAATATTTATATAGTTCAAACTCATTATCAAGAGTTGATGGATTCCTTATTGATTAATCATTAATTCTACATGTATTTAATTTAATCATATTCAATCTCTCTTCAACAAGTACTCCAAAGCAATAGGTGTATGGAATCAAAACATAACAAATAACCTATTAATTACTATAACAATCTCACGTCAAAGAAAATTATTAAACCTCTTTTTGAAAGTTTTCTATTGATAGTTTATGATAATTTAATCATTAAAAAATTTTAATTGAATCAGTTCAATGATCACATTCACATGTAATGCATCTATATATGTAAATTAATAAATAAAATTTATTAATATTTATTCAATAAATATTATCACATATATATTAATCTATTCGGATTATTGATGTCCTATTTACAATAATCTTATGATCAAGAATAATTTAAATTAAAATTATAAATGATTTGTTTCTCATTATCATAATCTCTATCATAATAACAAGTCTCTAATTTTAATTAATTAATTATCAAATTAACAATTTAATAAAATAATAATAAAATAAAAAATAATTATTTGATAAAATTAATAACATGATAAATTAGATCTTAAACATATATATTTATCCCGATAACACATGTATCCTATCAGTCCAAACAAATTTCATTCAATTAAATTATTTACTTTCAATCTACAACTTTATTGATCACTTTATTTATTTATTGTTTTTAGACCTTTACAACATTTCCTTCACCACATTTTCTTATGATGAGTAGCGTAACATAATCAACTTCAATGCTACAACTGCAAGAGAGCTCTTTTAGAGTGAACTAACAATCTAATAAAAGAATAAAATCTCTTTCTTAAGTCAATTGTCTAACATAAATTACACATTTGTAATTAGTCGTTTTCGTAACTAATCAATCGAAATTCTCCTCACCAACACAACTCTAGCACATTGATGAGAACTCAAGTCATCACCAATTGAGGTTCCTTTCACCAACCTTGGATCATGATTAGCGCGTGCAATTGAGATTAGGACGAAGCACTTCAAAGATGGAATCGACACCAACCATAAAAAGGGATTCCAGCAACCGAGTTAGGATCCAAACAATTCCACAATTGTACCCCCCATGATGGTTACAATTATCGTGAATGAACCTACTGTTAACATGGAACATGATCCTATAATTATTCTTGCAATATCTATTGCATGGATATGCAGCTTTAGTTCCTCCACCTTTGAAGTACTCCTCGTGTGGTCAGGACTCAAATCTTGCAGTTACCCCTTCATTCATCCACCAACAAATGGAAATAGGGTCCATGACATCATATACTAGATTTCCAAGTAGTTACGAGACATTAATTGTTAGGCCTATGGTGCAAAACAAGATGCTAAGGGATAAAGAAAAAGAGCAAAAACAAGGCTACCAGCATAAAGCTTCAATTACTTTTAGAGGAATCAGCCAAATCTGTTGGCTACGAATGTCATCATTCATCCATTCACAAAGGCAGCATATGGCCTTCACAGTTCCAATTTGGATAATGCAAATGCCTAGGCAACCACCGTGCACCATTGGAAATATTGGATTATTGTCTCCTCACTTTGGGTTGGGATAGGGCTAGGTCCTCTCTTTCATACCCCAATGGCTGATTTTGAAGGCCAAACCCTTAACTATGAGAAGATAAGGATGAGTAAGACATTGAAGGAGAACTAGCGAAGCCATTAACGAGAAAGACAATGAGGCTGAAAAGGGTGAGGAAGACACTAATGAGGTGTAAGACATTGAAGGAAAGCAGGAAGACATTAGACATTAACGAGGAAGACAAAGATGATGAAAAGGGTGAGGAACACATTAATGACGAAGACAACGATTAGAATAGGTGTTGTGAGTTAACATTGTACAATGGTATTGAAAAACTCAAGTGTTTTTCAAAACTATTTACTATATGTATGCAAATCTCTGGTAATATGTATACTTATATTCTATATTTGTAGTAAATATGTATACTTATATTCTATTTACTATATTTGTATATGGGGTAGGCAATTGCCTCATTCTTGACCAGAGGTGGGAGATCCAGAGAAAACATATATATAATTCATCCAGTTTGGAATATAAAGAATAAAACTCTCTTGTTTATCTCAAATATAAAAAAATCTCTATAAATAAAATCTTACTTGATGAGATTATCTTCAAAATACTTTTTATTTAATAAGATTAAAAAAAATTATGTTTGATATACGTTTCAATGAGTGCTATCTAGTGAACTTGCCATACGTACGCAGCACCTTTGCTGCTAGAGAGACGCAACAAAAATCAAGCAATTGGCCAAAAGCTAGTTGAGCATCATAATAGAGTTTCCACACCACAACCTTCACAAAAGGACCATCTACAAAAGACATCATAATGATGGCAAATCAAAGTCATCACTTTTTTGTTCACATTATTTTGCATATAGCTTGTCAGTTTCTTATATACAAAATATAAAGAGGAAATAAAGAACTTAGTCCCTAAAATTTCCATTCACTAGAATATAGTTTGTAATATTTTTGTTTTATTGAAGTTTGTAAATTTTATGAGTTTGAATTAATTCTTAAATTTATGAAAGCTCGTTTCTATTTTATATGTTGTAAGAACTATAGTGAGATCATAACAAACTTGATATTTGATTTAATTGTAAATTATAAAAATTAACGTGTACCGGTAAATATATAGATTTATGGGCTGAGGAACACAAGCTATGATTTGATTCAAGAAGACAGTGTGCAAAGGGATCAGATATTTGATTTCTTCTTTGATATATTCATTCCTTCTTGAATATAAAAACACAAAGACACAATAGCAAAACGATAAAATGAACCTGCAAAATAGACTATATAATTATGTGATAAAAATTTGTCTAAAATGACAGAACTTCAAAGTTTTAGTGACAAATCCAAAACTTCTGGACGTGATTCTTTATTTGATTCACTTGGACTTCCCTGAAGTTGACCAAAACCAGCACCAACACTAGAAGAAGAACCAACAATGGGTCTTGTAGATTCACTCCGAGTAATCAATGGAGATGTTGGTAAGGAAAATCGTTGGTTAATGCAATAACCAGGTTCTGTCATGGGGTGCATGTATGCACCATTATAAGGGAGTGTCCTTGCTTGCAAGGGAAGGTTTGACATGTATAAATGTGATGAATACGGATAAAACGGTGCCCTAGATTGCATGGGAACATTAGCTGGGCTAAATCCAAGAGCATTCATCTCTTTTTCTTTATCCATACTGATCAAGAGGTTTCGCTCTTTTTTGTGGGCATTTTGGTGTCCTCCTAGAGCTTGAGGACTCGAGAACTTTTTGCTGCAGAACATACATGAGAACTGATTCTCTTCTTCCACTTCCTCGATCTTGCGCTTCATGGTTTCTCTTACTGATGACATATTTTAGAACCTAAGAAAAAGAAGTTGAAAATGTTTGCAGGGAGAAAGGTTAATTATTTGTGTTGTGCATTTGTGAAAGGAGGACATGGCATGGGTATATATTAAGAGACGATTCAGCATTGCGGCTACCTTTAGATGGAAAATATTCTTAAGTCAGTGGTCTCATGTTGGACATGATAATCACATTAAAAGGAAAAGATGGATCTGATGAGAGGCCATAACTAGATGATATATCGATCATAACAATGTTTGTAAAAGTTATATATCCTGATTGAAGTCTTTTCCTTTGTAAGAAAAATAAGAATTATTCAATCTATGAGACAATATTCAACCAAATGACTATTTTTAAAGAAACTTACTTTTTGAAGCTGCTATTATTTTTCCAATTCAAACATGAATAATGATTGAATAAGAAACAAAATCATGTTAATATGTATATAAAGAAACCTACTCATTATACATAAACTGATATAGATAACAAGAATTTAAAATTGACCCTTCAACCTAAATAATAATTTTTTTATCACGTTTCCTTGAATTCTTTCTCACTTTAATCAATTGGTATAATTCTTTTTGAAAAAATGCAAATTATTTTTTTAACTCATAGTTTAGAATTTGACTTATTTTCGATGTCGTAGCTAATAGGTTACCAAACCTGCTGTCATGTGCATGTGTTTTTTTCTTTTTCTTTTTCGTGTTTAGGTTATAAGTATCTTACATGGGATTTCAATGGAGATTTTGTTTATACATAAAACTTGAATTTCATACTGATAAAGTAAACATGTATTAATTAAATAAATCACATGTTGGTATAATTAATGTGTTTCTTAAAAATAAATAGTGAAATTTAGCATCTCGATAATATGAACTTTTATACTTTAAACAGAAAAATGCACTTTTTATATTATTAGAAAAATATTTTTTTACGATATTGATTTAATGTTAAGTTAATAAAAAATTATCTAATGACAATAAATATAATCATTATATTATACGATGGTTTTAAAAAAATCATGTTAGAAACTAGAATAATTGTTATTTCACCATTGATTTTTTGAAAATCATTTTAAAAAATTATGATTTTAAGATGATTTTGTATTTTATTAAACTGTCTTAGAATATTTTATGTTATTTTTAATATTTGACTACCTCTGCACCCTGTATCGTGTCTGCTCCCTGTATTCTCACTCTCCCTCCCACGTACTCAAGGCCACAGACTTGGCCTTCACCCACTTGTTTACTTTGCCGTCGCCGTCCCTCCCCCGCATAAAGTATTCCAAATTCTCACCCTTTTCTCTCCGTTCAAGAATCTCCTGCACCTTCTAGTACTCAAATAACGTATTTTTCACAGGAGAACCGTTGTGGAGACCTTTACTTCACTATTGTGTTTTTCACAGCTAGGAGGTTTATGTATACATATCTTAAATGCTAAATGTATCTTTTTCATTTCTTGTTGTGCTGCATTTCAGATCTGAAGAAGATGCCAACGTATTCCTTGTGAGTGATTTTCTGAATACACCGCAGGTATGAGTGGTGTGATATTCAAGTAGATTAGTTTGTTTTTTACAACCGAATCATAGATTCATACAATCCTTTGTGGAGGAAAATATTTCCAAAGAAGAAGGAAAATTTACATCACTAGTGATAGAAGACCATGAGTAACTTGCAATCAAGTACCAAGACTGACACTGACAAGGACACCGGACACGACATGAACACGGACACGTGGATACCTGTGAAACACATCAAACTCAACCTGATACGGGCGTCCGTGACACCCCGGATATGGGCGTCCGTGTCGTGTCGTGTCGGTGTCGGTGTTGGTGTTCCTCTTTTGTTTTCGTAGTCCAAATGTTACACTTGTTCTTCTAGCTAGAAAGATGAGAAGAATGAAAATGCTTACAACTTAAATCCCCTTTAGGTCTCTAAAGTCTCTCTTGTTATTATGCCATTTTAATTGTGCTGCTAAATTCTCTAAATGCTTGGGTTGACAATGGTGAGGGCTGTTCCCCTTGGAGATGCCCAGGGCTGTTCCCCTTGCATGTGGACCTTCAAATACATCAGTTGATGAATCCATTTTGATTGAGAAGCAAGAAAGGGTTGATAATGGTGCCAATGATGGAAGATTCAGTGTTAATCAGTTCCACGGGAGATCACGACATAAAGTAGATCCTGCTCGAGACCTCTCTATTCAAGTTCTAGAGAAGTTTTCTCTTGTCACAAGATTTGCCCGTGAAACAACTTCACAACTTTTTGGAGAAAACCAAAGTAATGGATTTAGTCCCATTGACAGGAGGACCCATATCCAGACTAACCTTGATCATCCTAAGTCTTCCAATGTTGAGGAAAATACCTTTGTTGAAAGTCCTGTTGTCTTGGATTCTCAGGAGGTAATCTCTTTTTCTTTGGCCTTGTTATTGTAAATTTTAGCTTACTATCTACTACAAAACTGGTGTTGTTAGGTGCGCATAATTAACTTCCAATGAACCGTGAGATGTCATTGTATAATCAACATGTATGTCTAAGGGTCCCCTGTTGTGTATAGTTTGGTGGAATGATGGTATACATCTTTATTAACATAGGAATTGTTTATTTTATTTTCCTTTTTTTTTTTTTGGAAACTGATGCCCTTATGAAGCTTCTGGGTTACTTTTACAGTTTTATTGGCTACTAGCAAGGTAGTCAAACAAAACGCAAGGTGTTTTAACTCGTTGAGGCAATAGGCATCAATAAGTGCTTCATTGAAGAGAGACATTAATATTAGAAAAGGAGAAAACATTCATGGTAAAAATTCTGAGTATTTTAATATTACAAAGCCCAGTCCCAAAGACTAACAACTAGCTTTTTAAAATTCAGAGTATTTTACCATCTGTAGCATCTCAATCAATAAGTTGGCAACATGTGCACAACTTTGGAATTTAAAATGTGTGAATATTATTGTAAGGTGCTAGGATTTGTTCAAGGTCATACTGGCAGTATTAAAAATTGTCTGATATGTCAATTTGCTTGTCCATATGGTAACTTGGTGGCCTCTGTAAATTTGTGTTGATATAGCTGTTATGAATAATCTGATTGTCATGGGAGATAATATCATATTTGGTGTCTATTGTTATGAATTGATTTATGATACTGCTCATATTTGCAAAAATTTATAGGGCCTTTATTTCCCCTGTTCCATTTTACACTGTATAATATTAATGACATCATCTTTTGTTTCTCTTCTGGCAGTTTGATAATTTATCGTTAGTATGGGGAAAACCAAGGCAACCTCCTTTGGGTTCTGAAGAGGTATGAGCTGTATATTTTATAAACGATATTGTTTCTTATATAGGTTTCCAAAATCATCATATTGTATACATGAATTTCTCTTGCAAATGCTCTTTTGTCATGATGGTCATTGATATTGTAAATGTGCAAATGATGCAATCTAGAAGGATTTTTTATTCTTGGCAATGACTGGACCAAAAGTTAGACGGTCAGTATGATGGTTTTGGTTTAACTGCTTGCAAGCTTCAATTAACTTTCTTCTTTTGACTCCCCCCTCCCACATACGGGGCAAATAATGTTCTTTGATGTTTATTTTATCTTCCATGATACAATTGGGTGTATATAAGGTAAATATTGATATAAACATTTTCTTTTTTCATTATCTTAAATAACATGCCTTTAAAAAAAGTAAAAATCTTAAATAACATATTTGAGGCAAATAGAAATTTGGGTAAACCGGCAAATTGCAAATAATCTCGTTGGAGTTTGGGTTAGAATAAAAACATTAAATTCTATAAGATTTATCTTGTTGTAGTTGAGCCAGCTCACAAGGTACCCAACCTTCTGTTCTTTAAAGCACTTGCTTCTTTTTTATTATTATTTTATTATAATTTTTATATATTTTTAAAGTATATATTCTAAGATGGTTATTTAAAAAAATCGTGTTAGAATTCTCAATTTTTTTTTTGATTTTTTAATAAAGAATGAGAATTCTATGACAATTTTCTAGATGACCATCTTAAAAAGAAAAATCGTCTAAAAAAATCTATTTTCTAAAATGATTTTTAAAAAATTATTTTAGAATTCTCTTTTTTTTTGTTTTTTTAAAACACATTTTAAGACAGTTTTTAACATAAAACCGTCTTAGAATGATAATTTTTCTAAAACATACGACGTTGATTTAAAAGACGGTGCGGTGAATAATCATAAAAAAAAATGATGCAAAAGTTTTTTTTTTTTTGAATGGATGATACAGAAGTTATTTAATTGTAGCTAACTAACAAATAGATAATCGTAGTTTTAATTTTGACAATATGTTTAAGATTTCATTATATGGACAATAATTAACTCCCGTTGGTTTTAAATAGATTGTAGGATCACCAAATTTAAACCATATGAATTGGTTGTTATATGAAGAGTCTAATTGAGTCTATGTTGAAAAGACCACACATAATCATTTATCAAATGGTAAAATTACAAATTAGGTAATATGTAATTAAATATTTTTTAATAGTCTTAGCACTAAAATGAAATAAAAAACTGATAACCCACTACTAAAAAAAAGCCCATTACACATAGGATTCAAAATGCAAGCCATTTTATACAGGGCATTCATTTCCTATATTTTTATTTTTGAAAAATACACCTTTCATCATATTTCAGAAAGTACATTCCCGAATGTGAATTTACATTTCAGAAGGGAGGTGCAAAATTCAAATATTTTTATATAGACAGCTAATCCGAGCCCATTATATATAGGACTTAAATGACATTTATTTCCTACTCTCCCACTACTAAATCTTGCACCTTTCATTGTATTTCAGAAAACTCATTATGAAGTTCAAATTTACATTGCTAAATGCAATGGGAAGTGCAAGATTCAAATAAGAGTTCATGCCGACTCAGAATGACTTAAATTAAATTTGGATCAACCCTAATAGCAAGCTGGATATTTGTATGTAATTAAGAGGCAATTCTCATGTTACCTCTTCTGGCTAACCTCCAAAGAAACCACATGCTCTCATGATCTGATAAAAGATGGGAAGTAGGTAGTCTTGCATATAGGGAAAATGACTGCTAATTTTGAGCCTTTATAAATAAGAGTTTTAACAATGAAACACAAGTCTCTGATCAATCCAATCAAATTTAACATTTCATTATATAATTTATTTTCAATATACAATTTTATTTATCACTTTATTTATTGTACCTACCAAAATTGATAGAACTTTGTTTGCAGTGTTGCTTCTCCTCGGGGGTGGACCCAGGATTTAAAGATAGGACCAAAATCCAATAAATATACAAACATTAAAATTCGTATAAAATAGCTACGCTTTTTTTTAAATGATCTAAGAACAAATAATAGAGAATCCATATACACAAAAGATATTAACATTTTCTAAAAATTCCAAAGTTAAATGACAATCCTCAATTTAATGTCACCAAGAATATTTGTGAATTTATAACAAAAATTGGTATATGTATTAACCATAAGTTTTTTTACGAAAAAAAATTCTTAGTTATATTCCAAAAATCTACTTATATATTTTGAATAAATTATGTTACTAAATAATGTTTTAGGATAATAGTAGCCAAGAAGACGACCATTAAAATAATAAGTTGCTTAGAAGATGAAAAATGTTGTGTTGTGACAAAGGTTTCAATTATAAAAGCAAATTATGACAAATTTTGAATGCAACTCGATATCTAATTTTCTTTCTTAAAATTCACATAGCATTCGGGTTTCTACTTGTTCACTTGAGATGGAAGACAAAGTGAAACCTCATAATGATAAGAACAAAGGCAAGATGAGAAAAACAAAGAGAATATAAGAAAAAATGATGAGAGCATAGTTCCACCCTTGCTTCTCCTTGTGCTCCTCCAAGTACAATAGTAGAATGTAATGTACCTGCAAAAATACTCTAATGTTCAAGTCAACAATGCGAAAGTAAGAGACAAGTATCACAATTAGGATAGAATTCAAATTAGATTAACTACTGAGATCATGTATATAAAATTTTATATGTCCTTGGGCGTAGTTATCTTATATAAGTGACATTAATTGATGCAAGATTCATGTAGAAAGAGATATGTTCTCTATCTTTTCTTATCTTTGAGGCCGGGAGATAAATTTTCCTCCTTTCCTTATTTACGATAATTGAGTATAGGTAGTACATTTATGGTTTTTAGATGTTTACAACATTTCCTTTATCCCATTTTCTTAGGAGTGATGTAACATGGTCAACTTCAATTCTATGATTGCTAGAGAGTTCGATAGAGTGGACTAAGAATCGAAAGAATAACATCTCTTCCTTGAATCAAGCGCTTAAAGTGAATAATAATTGATAATTAGTTGCTTTCATATCTAATCAATTGAAATTTCCCTCACCAACACAATTCTAGAACATTGAAGAAACCTCAATCATCACAAATTGAGGTTCAATTCAACAACCTTGGATTCGCGGACAAATTGACCTCAAGGGGATTCTTTTTACAAACTAATTACCTAAAAGAATCTATTTTGAAACTTATTTTCAGGGGGGTCTGTTTCTACAACCATTTCACCGTCTAAGTTGGCGAAACAGCGTGAACAGTAGTGTTTCGTCGTCTAAACTGGCGAAAAACAGTGAACAGGGAGGGACAGGTTTGCAGTGAGTATTTCACCATCCATACTGTGAAATAGTTGACAAGTGGCGAAATTTAAAATTTGATTCATTTATTTTATTGATTACAAAAAATTACTACAATCTCACCAATTGATTAATTTAATTACCATATATCCTTATTTAATTACAATAAATGTGGAGTTTATGGCAGTAATGAATTATACGATCTGTGTGTCATACAAATAAATAATGGATTGTACTTCCTTATTTATTTAATTGTCATATATCCTTATTTATTTACATGGTCATATATCCTTATTTAATTGCCAACTCAAAACAGTTATAATGTTCATATAAACTGTAAATAAATAAGGATATATGACCATGTAAATAAATAATGGATAGGATATATGACAATTAAATAAATAAGGAAGTACAATCCATTATTTATTTATATGCCACAGATTGTACAATCCATTACCGTCATAAACTCTGCATTTATTGTAATTAAATAAGGATATATGGCAATTAAATTAATCAATTGGTGAGATTGTAGTAATTTTTTGTAATTAATAAAATAAATGAATCAAATTTTAAATTTTACAGCCAGCTATTTCGCCAGTATGGATGGTGAAATATCTTGTATTTTGCTCCTACCTTCAGGGGAAACATGCAAAAGCCATCCCTGCCCCTACGTTGTACTTGTTTCCCTAACATGGACAACGAGATGTTCCTGTTCACTATGTTTCCTCAGATTAGATGATGAAATGCTACTTTCATGATGTTTCGCCATCTTGGACGGCCAAATGGTTGTAGAAAGAGACCCCCTCAAAATAAGTTTCAAAACAAATCCTTTTAAGTAATTAATTTGTAAAAAGAACTCCCTATGGTCAATTTACCCGATTCGCGCATGCAATTGAGATTGGGACGAAGCACTTCAAAGATGAAATAGATACCAACCATAAAAAGGGTTCCAACAATCGAATTGGGATTCAAACGAGCATGGTTACAATTCCACAATTGTACCTCCCATGATTGTCTCCACTCAAGTCACTGATTTCCCATAACTATCGTCACTTCTGGTCTCTGGATGTCTTCATCCCTCGCAAAACTTCATTCTCATGAATGAACCTACTGCATGTTAACATTAAACATGATCCTACAATTATTCTCGCAATATCTATTTTTGTTACTGATCAAATACTAATGTTACCATGGGCAATTTATTTTGTTTTTTGGTTTTTAACTTAATACTTGTTTTGACCGACACTATCTCATGTCAACCATGAATGTTGGATGCAATTGTTTAGCTTCTAATATTTTAGCGTCGAACAAAAAGTTGACGCAAAGCCATTGTTGACTGACTATTAGCATCGGCTTTTGTCATTTAGCGTCGGCTAAAAACAATTCTTAAACGTGATTTTCTTATAGTGTGGAGTGTATGATGTGTTCTGAAGTTACCAAAATATTATGGAGATTCATTTTAGCATAGTAAAACATAGCCGTAACTTGTATGTCTGGAGGGGCGTAATATTAAATTGATCAGTTATACACTGATTTTTCGTCATATCATCGGGAGTTTTTATCAAATTGTTTGGGCAGATGCTTAAGCATACTTTCTCATTCTTGTAATTCCATGACTCCGTCCAAGTAAACATGCAATTTACCCCTGGTTGGCAAGAAAAAATATACAAAACTTTATAATGTCTACTGGAAAAGTATGTTTTATAGTTTCAGGTGACAAGTTAACTTCCGAGTTAATATTCTTTTTTAATAGTTAATAGTTACTAGAACATGAATTACTAATTGTTCTATTTGATTGAAAACTAATTAAGAGTATCCCTTTCCAGTTTCCACTGTATAAAATAATTAAATCACTTTAGCGGAGTATCCTTTGGATGTTCTGTTTTAGTGGTTCTTTTTAAGTAATTTCTATTGCATCTGTTAAGATTTTTATCAAAGAAGTACAATCTTGGAATTTGAAGTCCATAAGGTGAACCATTAGCTTCCTTTCACCAAAAATTGGATGCTTAGAGTTACTTTCGGTAAACTCCCTTCTCATGTAACTTATTTAATTAATCTTAAACAGGAATTTCAATCCAAAATCTGAAGAGGAGAAGCCAAACTCGCTATGGGTTTTTCCTTAGTTCCTTGAATTGCCATTTCAAATGTAGTTACATAGACACAAGGCAATTTTCTTAATGCAACAAAGAGTAATCCAAGGAAAAGAAAAAGAAAGATTAGATCTCAGCAGGCACACGTTTGTACAAATGTGAGGGGAGCCTAGGAGAAGCCAAAGCTTGTATTGGAGTCCTCATGTATGTGACTAACCCTGGATTCTCTCCCATGTCAATTTCCTCAGGCTTCATTCCTTCAGGTGGGGTCCAACAAAAATGGTGCAAGAGGTGGCCCAACATGGATGTTACCAAGTTGATACCAAGTTGGGCACCCGGGCATACCCGGCGACCCGCCCCGAATGGAAGTAGCCTAAAGTCATGGCCCTTCATGTCCACATCCTCCTCAAGGAACCTCTCGGGTCGGAACTCCAACGGATCCTTCCACACTGCCGGGTCACGGGCCACGGCCCACACATTCACATGCACATTGGACCCTTTTGGAATATCATAGCCTCCAACTTTGACATTGGCATTGGCACGGTGTGGGAGCATTAGTGGGGTTGGTGGGTGAAGCCTCATTGCTTCCTTGATCACACATTGTAGATAAGGCAGGCTTGAGAAGTCAGCTTCAGTCATCACCCTTTCAAGCCCAATTACCCTGTCTAGCTCTTCTTGGACCTTTTGTTGCACCCTTGGGTTTCTTATCAATTCAGCCATGGCCCACTCAACTGAAATTGCAGTTGTGTCCATCCCTGCTGTGATCATATCCTATCAAATCAAGAAAAAAATATACATCAATTATCAATTATAATTTTGAAACACTAAACAGTCACCAAAGTTTTAACAAACTAAACATGAAAATGTAGTTAGCACTAAGTAGGTGTTTGGATTCAAGTTATATCATTCAAAATCATGTTAAAATGTTTTTCTTATATAAATATTTATCTATTTAGTCTCACATTGAAAAATTGATCTTAAATGAAATTAAATTTAACAGTGTGTTTGAATTGACAATGAAAATAAAAAAAATCACCATGTCCCACAATGATTTGCCACCGGGAGACCACATTATAGAGAGTAATTATTTAGACTACCATAATTTTTCCAACATGGTCCGCCACATTTACAAACAAACACTAAGTAATTTTTGTTCTGGACAGTATTAAATTTTAGAATGAGAACATTGGAAGATAAATCACTATATTAACTTGATCCAAAATCAATTATATATGTAAAATGTTCGTCCAAGAACAGATTTAATAAAACGTACCCAAAGGAGACCAATGATGGTGTCTTCACTAAGGTCATACTTGTCTTGCAATGTGAGGAGGGCATCAACAAAATGTTGCTTGGCACCACCAGATTTCTTGCGTGCTTCAGTGTGCTCCGTCATGATGGCTCTGGTGAGTCGGTCGCGGCGGGCTCCATGCTTGGCAAAAGCTCCTTCTTCCAGTGGGAACATCCAGCGCAGCCAAGGGATGTGTTCTGCCATGGCTAGAGATGCTCCTAGCTTTAACCCATTTTCCACAATGGCCTTGAATTCTACTCCTTGCTCATCCATAACACCTTCTGAGTTCACAAATCTTTTTCCAAATGCCAACCTGGTGATGTTGTTGAATGCCACAGACCCCAAGTGCTTCCTCACCAATATTGCTTTCCCTAAATTTCCTGGTCAAATATTGTATACAAATACACATTTGGTAAATTAGACTACACCTCAAATTTCATGACTTTTTTTTTTAATACAGAAATAAGCAAAATGTATTTAAATGTAACATTTTTTTTTCATTAACTTGTTGAAATTAGGATTACAGCGTACAATGATAGTTGGGGAGAACAAATTTACTTAGAAATGTCACAATTTCAAATAGCTAAATAAAAAAAATGAAGTTCTTTAATTAATTTGCCTCAGAGTAAAAATGAAATTAAACTATATCATCACACTTGTTTGATGCAATTCTCTTACATACTTTAAAATGATTGATTGCAAGTATTAATTGCACCGATGATGTATGATAGAGTTGTTTAATCTTATTTTTATTTGAGATAATTAGAAAATCCAAATATTTATTAAAGAAAATTATTTTATTTTATTTAGTGAATAACTTTTGTTTGACAAAGTTTCAGAGTAATTATTCTTTCCGTGTCACAGAAGTACCGAAAAATTAGGTAGACTAACTTTATGTCGAAGGTAGAAATAGCTGCTATAAGTAGTTGCACTGTTTAGGGGAGAAAAGACTTTAAAGTTGCTTGAACATGTAATAAACAAGTCGGCATCATATTCCATAATGCAACCAACCGTACCGAACCATTAATTATTAGACATAGCTTTTAAAAAAATTCAAAAAAAAAAACTTGGAAAATTTGTTGCATTTCAAAATTAAAGCATGTTATAAGTCTCAGTTAAACCAAAACATTTTGTTCAACTTAATTGATTTTATCGGACTAACTGAGCAATGTTCTTTATTTCAACTCAATTACTTTTCATCAGAAGTTAAAAGTTAAAATTAACTGAGTTTTGTGCATGTGTGTGTGGTGCAAACTATTATATATGGACCTAAATTCCTAAGGAAGACACCTTTTCTTTGCATACAAAATAGGTTAACATTTCCAACCACAATTTATCATAATCCCATAAGACGCCGAAAGCCTCAACTCATCACATCAATGGCTGACTTTTTTGTTATTCACTATGCATTCACCTAATTAGTTGCTTATTGTTACTAACATCCTAACACATTCATATAAATAGAGTGCAAATTACTCATTATGTCCAAAAATGATATCTATAATTTAAGAAAGGAGAAAATAAATATATTTAAAAGTCAATTAAAAAAGCATTTAGAGTTTTTTTTTCTCCGATTTTCACTTGCATCATTAAATTATAGTATATTACCTTTGTTTCCTTATACTTTTTTATTTCATCTCAGCCAAAAGATTATGATTACAAATAACTCATTTCAAGGACTTAATAAGTTGCTCAATGTCAAATAAATAAATAAACAAACGAAAACCACATGATAAATCAAAGCCCAAATGTCTCGTGTCATAAAGTTGGAAAAAAGTTGTTCATCTATATTTGACTATGCTCATAATGATGTAGATATAGGATTCACATTAAAAGATTAAATAAGTTAAAATTATAAGTAATAATATTTAAATGTTATTCTAGCTGTTTATTTTTGTTTCTAAAAGAAATAAAATAAAATAAATATATTTTAACGCATACTTTTTATCCTTATTTTTTAATTTTAAATTGAAAGTATCAATATAACGTAAAGATATCAATGTGTAAAAAATAAAACCCAAATTAAAATAAATGTAAATCAATTTTTTAAGCTGTGCTAGTGCACAAAAAGCTTATTTTAAATATACAAATACAAAAACAAAAACAAAAGGAAAGTAAAAGTGTTCCGACAACTGGTTCATGAGTGGGGCACCACGCACCAGCACCTTTAGGCACTAAAAAAAAGGCATAGGTTAACAAAAGGGATTAAAATAACTTATTCTTTTTCTTTCCTCCAATAAAAAAAATAACACGCATTAAAAAAAAGTATATTAAAATAACTTGCAAAGTTGCATGAGCCACGTGGGTTTACTTGGAGTCTCTAAAATAATATAAAATTCTATTTAATTTCACTGCAGCAACTCTTTGAATTGTTTTTTTTTTTTTTGACAGAAATTCTATGTATTTATAATGTTTTCGTTTTTTAGCTTTTAATATTTGCTTTTGAAACGTTACTCTTTTGGAAAGATAGAAAGCGAAACATACGACGGAGACAAGATTCCTAGCAAAATATAATTAGAAACCTCCGAAGAAGTTAATAACAGGTGAAGAAATAGAAAAGCAAATCAAAAGCATTTCCAGAAAAGGGTAGGAAAATGATTTTTCCGACGAATACATGGTATCTTGACTCAATAAAAAACGTACCAGTGGTGGTGCAGTGATTGTAAACGGACTCAACCATGGTGGTGACCTCGTCCTCCCTAATGGGCCTGAGGGACTCGAGGCGCTTCGGCGTGAAAAGCTCGAGCGTGCAAACCTTCCTCACCTTCACGTAGTGCGGCCCATAATCGGCCCAAATGAGATCCTTCCCGTCGCGGCTGAACTTCGCCGCCGACCGGCTCCGGTGCCGGTCCGCCAGCTGCTGATCGTGCTCCTTCAGAACCTCCTTGGCCAACTCCGAGTTTGAAACGATGACGTTTAGGGTCGAACCGAACCAGACCGATATGATAGGGCCGTAAGACTGCGCCCACTCAGCGAAGCACCGGAACCGGACGGGTTTTATGTCGTAGAGGTTACCGACTACCGGCCAGGGCCGTGGGCCAGGAGGGAGCTTGAAGCGTAGCCGCTGGTATAGGGTGTAACCGAGCCAGAGGGTTACCAGTGAAATGGGTACTATCAGAAGCAGAGCCATTTTGTTGGGTGAATGATGAGAATGTTTTGTGGTGGTTCCTGGAAGAGTTGGAGGCAGGTTGAATTGATATATACTACTATTAGAGAATGAGAGAGAGAGAGAGAGAGAGTTGGTGAAAGTTGGATTATGTGGTATATTGAAACGTTTCGTTTAATACATGCATTCAATTATTAAACTTATATGTTTTGTTTTTTTTCTTCTTCTGGAAATAAGATGTTTTCATCGTCGAAAATTATAGCTTTAATTTTTTAGAGGAGAGATTATAGAAATAAATTTTATATCTTTCAATAAATATGTTTGGTTTTGTTTTTTTTTTAAAAAAAATATATATTTTATTCCGGTGGCTATAGTTACCAGTAATTTATTTGAGGTTACCATTTACCAACCGTGTTGTAGTCGTAGAGCATGATTAAGCGATGGAATAAGGCATGGGAAAATAATGAGGTCGGCGGAACAGTCCAATTCGTTTTTGACTTTAGGACGAAACTGAGATATTATGTTTATTATTATTAGTTTACTTAATTATATCTACAAAGTTTGGCTTTTATATAAAAAAAATGATATATTTTGTTCTTAAAGTTATAAATAGTATATTTTACTAAATAAATTACTTACAGTTACTGGTGAAAGTTAACTTTCTAAAAGTTCATTTTGTTTTAATTTGTGAAATCCATTTCCAACAGGTTTTCACTGACAAAATTGTAAAAAAAAAAAAAAAGAAGTGTGAAAAAAGTTAGAAATTAATTTCGTAAAACCAAAGTCAACTTATATCCCGTAGGTTTTTTTAAAAAAAATATCCCCCGTTTTGGTATTTTTAAAAGCAAAATATTTTATTTTTCTAAAAATATCTTAAAGTTTCTTGTTAATTGTAGGCTGTGTCACTCAACTAATCGAGTAAAGCTTAAATATTTGTTGAAAAATGTTTTAAAGAAATTGTGTTAACATTTTCATTTTTCTATATGTAAATAATACTTAAAGTTATGTATTGGAGAAAATTACATTGACATAAACAAAATTCATAAGTTTTAAACAAGTATTATGAGTGAATTATAGATAAATAACATATTGTGGTAACATGCTTTGGGTATTCCTTTTCCTACGAGAATAAATAAATAAATAGAAACTTAGGTAATGAGGTTCCGATTTGGTGAACCGATTTTGTGTAAAACAGTGCAATTTCTGCGTGAGGGGGAAATGGTTTACTAATGTGGCCATAACCATCAAAATACAATATTAATGGTATGATGTGACAATTGAGTGAGTTGATGAAATATTAAGACTTAGACTTAATACACAGACTCATAGAGTGAAGCAAATTATGAAGGGTCGCGTGGCGTTATGGTGTAAACATTGAATCATTAGGACAATTCTTTTCTGGATATGGTTGTTGGTGAAGTGAGTGACTTATAACCATTGGAGCAGGTCTTGTGGGTTAGGATTATTGTTGAAGAATCAAGGGTTGGTGATGATGTAGACCCCTCACAACTATCCAGTGGAAAATTTCAAATTGGAGTGGAATTGCTTGTTAAATTTAGAGTTAAAAATTGGTATGAAGGACAATAGGACATGCTGAAGTTGCTGCTTTTTGCATCAATGGATTAGGAGAGGAGAATACCAAATATTGACACCTGAACGCCCACTTTTTTTTTTTTTTTTATCGATGTTGATATATATAATTATGTACATCTACTTTGGTTACGCAATATACTTGATGATCATTTTATATTTCACAATTACTAATTTGACGATCAAATATATGTAATCTGATGATATACCTTATTATGCGGCGTTGACAACTTTTAAATTAATACTTCAACCTCCTGTATTAAAATTACAGTATTTTATTTAATAGCAATAAAGTTTTGTACTTATAACAGTGACATCAATTTTTTATCAAACATGTCAACATTTATTTAATACTATTGTGGCATGAAAATCAATTGTTTGGATCAGCTAACTGCTTTAATACTATTTTAAAACAATGTTAAGTAATTGATACTTGCAAAGAAATTTACTTTTCAATAATGAGTTCTCAAACTACTCCAAAAAGTGTTTGATGTACTCAAACAAAGAAGAAAGGAAAAAATAGAATTTTTTTTATCAAAGATAAAGGTTAAAAATTATAAATAGAAGACCAATTGATATGCTGATTTTACACTTAATCAACTAATCTTGAATGCTGAAATCATATGATAGTTGTTGAAATTCGACTTACTGTATGTAGATTGTAACTGACTCACCTTTTTTGATAAATTCTCATATATTTAGTTGATTTTCTAATTTTTCCAATCAATTGATTTCTTTCATTTTGACACACATTGTAAGCCATCGATTTAACCTCATTCTTATTCAACTAGCTTTCTTGTTCGACTAATACTGAAAATAGTTAATTGTGTGCCCAATTGAACTGGTCTTATCCTAATTTGACTCGCTAAAATCAATCAACTTTTTCATCAATCGGCACTAATTGTGGGCAAATTCAGCATGATTCAAAGCCAAAGCTGGTGAATGACTAATCTTCAATCAACACAATAAACATATTACCGAAATTAAAAAGAATTCAATTACCAACAAATACAATTCCCAAATGTATATAGGAAACAGAAGTATGAAAAAAAAATGTTAGTGGAATTTATGTGTACAACAAGGATAATAAATTAAATTTAACATCTCATAAAAACTATCTAAATCCTAATAGGTACAGAAACAAGCTTCAGTCTTTAAGTTATACTCAGAGCTTATTTCAGTTAATTAATTTTTCTTTTAAGAAAATTGAGAAAAGAAACAACTTCAACCATTTACTAAGTATGACATGTTTAGTTAAAAAACTAAGTAAGTTAATTTTTATCTATAATATCAAATATTTTATTAAAAAATTAATTAGTATTACAAAATTTAAATGTATATAATTTTCAATAAATTTTAATCAGTAAAAATGAGTAAAATTCAATTATTTTTTTGATAAAAAATAATTGATTCAATTCTGAATGAAATAGATATTACAAGTTTTTTTAATGAGAGAAGCTATTAAATATGTAGGAGGCAGACAAATTTCTTCATATATTTTATTATATATATTTTATCTAGTAATCTTTATACTAATTTAGTATTTTTTATTTACTAATATTTAAATCGAAACAAATAAATATTTACTAATCTTATTAATATTGAACTTGGTAAAAAAAAAAGTTTAATAAATGCTTAAAGAAGATTCTTTGAATACTAAATTTACGCATTAAATTTGGATTTAGAGAGAATATTTTTTTTAGAAAAAATGTGTTTTTAAACGTCTTCATTTCTTAATAAATATTCTCCAAGAAATTATATCATCAAGTATTTTTTTCCCCAAAAAAAGTGCATATCATAAGATTTTTTTTAGTACTTTAAAATAATTAAAATTAAAAAATCTATCTCAATGAATCATGAAAAGATTTACAATAAAAATCCCGCATAAATTATTAAAACAAAAATATAATTTTAATTGAAAAATAACACCATAATTAGTCATAATATCTCATCTAAGTTAAAGTAATTTATATCTTGGTTGGTGGCTGCCACTGGCAGCAAGTACTGTTGGCTTAATAAAGTAAGACCTATGAGGAGGACCCATACGTGAGTGGGTTGGTGAGATAATGAAATCTTGGAGTTTGAAAAGGATCAATGGAAGGCAATGGGGCAAAGTGAACAATGATCACCACACATAAACGAAAGTAATTTTTTTTCCCAAGTGTCTATTCTTTTGGAGGTAATTTGAGACACCGTGAAATCGATGTAAATATCTCTTTTGATAAAAATTTAAACTTATCATATTATGAAAAATTATTAGATTAGTTTCTTCCCCTAGGCTCAATTCCCATTGATTAAACAAACACACTTTACACTTAAATATTACACTATTGGACAAATAATATATTATATATACCTGGAAAATATTTTCAGCTGGGTGTAAAGAAAAAACCACGAGAAAGGAAAGACTGAGAGAAGGCCATTATCCTACAATTATCAGCAGAGGATGTCCCCTGAAAAATTACAAAAATAACAAGGTTAATTTAAATGTGTTTTAAATTCATGCAAATATGGCTCTATTTGATTTTAGTCATTAAGATTCCTGAAATTTTATTAATCTTGTTTTAGTCTTTATCTTTAATTAACATGCGCCTAACAAAATGAAGAACATTAATTAAAATGTAATGAAAATATTTTAAATTAAGATAATTAGATTGTTTTTAGGTGTGTAATTCAATTAAGTAATGCATTTATTATTTTATATAAATAAGATTATTTCAATACTTTCCTTTTATAATTCGAATATGTTTTCAAAATGCATTGAGTTTAATTTGTGTTGTGCATCTGATACAAAATACATAACATAAATTAATGTATATTGTGTATTTGGTATAAAGGAAATTAGTTTAATTGAAGAGTATTTTTTATAAATTTCTATTGTGTATCAGATACAAAGAAAATTAGTTTTTCTAAAGATTATTTTTCATAAAAAAAATATTTTAAAAAATTCAAATGATTCGAAGAGAAAAAATTTCAGATAGAAAAGTTTATTTTTTTAGGGTTTGTATGGTAGTGGAGGCAGTTATTATTTTAAAATAAATACTAACAAGTATCTTTAAGATATTAGTTAAAAAATTAAAAGAAAAAATATATCTATTAAAATATATAAAAAATACGTTGTTTATATTTTTCTATAATTTTCACAATAAACAGTTTTTTAATTCTTTAATCAATATATCAAGTATCATTGTCAACAAAACTTTTATTTTAATGAGGGAAGGGGATGATGTGTTACATGCATGTGCACCAGTACCTGTTATTTGGATTCTATTCGGATTCAAAGCTCTATAAGTACAATGCTTTCAGGTAGCTTCGGCTTTGGCATCATTTGTTAAGAGTAATACTTGCAATTCTTGACAATTAATACCTAGCATTTTCAACTAGTTGTCAAATTATTAATGCGACACGTACAAATTTAGCTAGTAGCAATTAGTAGTAGAGCAACAGAAACTTTCCCTTTCCACACTATCTTTTTATTCACTTCTGTTTATAAAGCACGTAAGTTAGTTAGTCGTTAGACATCGCTTATTTTGGATGCTAGAACATTTATAATATAGTATCACATGTTTTGATGGTTCATCGGGAAGATATATAAGTTTCCTTATTTAGATAGAATATTGTTTTTGCGTTGATAATAATAATAACTAGTACTTTGTTGTTGAGTTTAGTTTTCTAGAAAGTTACGTTATTGCCTAATCAGAAATCAATAGTAAGGTATACTTTTTGAAATGGTTATAATAAAAATTAAGGATTTTACCATATATAATAATATGTAATTAAATAACAGTATAAAAAATACTTCATACATTATAAGTTTATTCTAATTAATTATTCTACAATTTTTTATAAATTGTAATTTTCGTTTGTAATTTGTCCTGGCTTAAGATGAAGAAAGAGCCTCATCTCACCTTGAAATATTTTTAATCTTTTTTTACTACGGAAAGATAATATGATTGAGATTATAAGACATGAGGCCAGAAATCAGAATAAGTTATCAAAGTTATATGAACCTAAATAGCAGTGCAGTCTATTATAGCATATATATATATATATATCTCACGTCAGCAAGTTC
Source organism: Glycine soja (assembly GCF_004193775.1). Taxonomy (NCBI): domain Eukaryota; kingdom Viridiplantae; phylum Streptophyta; class Magnoliopsida; order Fabales; family Fabaceae; genus Glycine; species Glycine soja. Next base: position 35,394,527 of record NC_041004.1, read on the forward strand.
AGAGGTGTATAGTTAGAAATCAAAATTAATAGATATTTTGGAACGCAAAATGTTATACAGTACAGAGGTATTTCTACTTTGGACCGCAAATTCACCTTCTAAACTAGTTCATTCTTGAAAGCATTGTGCTGAAGATGTCAGCTTCATGTCTACTGTATTCCTTTTGCTTAAGTTTCAGCTCTTTGTACTCAAGTTTAATGTCTCTGATAATAATTAAGCCAAGAGAACAAATAATCATTCATTGTAGGAATAGAAAATAAATTAATCTTGTCAATAAAAATATGTTAATCGATGCTTGTCAAGAGCAGCAGTTGAATTGGATAGAGAATGAAAATGCAATGGATGGTGCTTGATACCTGTTATTTGGATCAATAATCAAAGCTCTTTTAATGTCAGCCTCAGCTTTCTCCAAGTCTGATGTTTTCAAGTATGCTTGGCATCTTCTGTAAAGAGCCTTTATATTTAAAGGGTCTTGTTCTAGGACCTGAGCATTTATGCAAGATAAGATTAATGTAAAGCATTCAACCTGCTGTCAGTTATTGCAAAGACAATGTCTTCTGATACATTAATGCATTGCTTACAATCTTGTTTTGGTATCACTTATTTATTGAAGAGAAAACTTCTTTCCACTTTCCTTTTTTTTTTTTGCATGATGCATGTTGAAGGTGTTATTTGCATTGATCATAATCAATTTTTTTTTATGCTTAATTAGGGTGAGACAAGAATCTGAAAGAATGTTCACTCTCTATTTCATCTATCTCTTTACAATTATAACCCAAGTTTCTAAAACAGGATAAGCTGTTATTGGTTTCCTTCCTTTGGTGCTTTCGGTTGAGAGGCATTTCCTTATCATTATTAATTTACCACCATTTTAGTTTGTGGGTTCCTCATTTCCACAACATAATTGTGCATTTATGCAAGATAGGATTAAGCTGAAGCATTCAACCTGTTTTCAATTATTGCAAAGACAATGTCTTCTGATGCATTCATGAGTACAATTATAACCCAAGAACATGCACTACCTTATGCAATGTTTTCTTGTCTCATCAGGTGATAGAGAGACAGGGAGAAAGAGAAAAATACTTAAATTAGGATCAGAGAGTACCTTTGTGCATAGTCTTGAAGCTTCAATGTACTCCCCCAATTTAAGTTTACAGGCAGCATTGTTCAAATTACAGGATAAATGTAAGGTATTAGCACGACACTTCTCATCTTCACTGAATGAGTGATCAAACTCAATGTATTTTACAGCCTACAATATCAATGAAGAAGTTTATTCTGTTATGCACCTATTTAAGTTGCATTCAGAAGGACATCTTTCTTTAAAAATATTCATTATAATCAAGTATAATGAATTAACTAGTAAGTTTTAACTAATAACCTGACCTTTTCATATTTCTTGGATGCGTGCCTGAAATTTTCAACCTTGAACAGCAGATTTCCATCATGCTTCTTCCTCTCACAAGCTTCTATTTTCTCTTGTGTATCCATTTTCCAAAATGGTTTTTCCTGTTCACAACAAACATTTGAGAATAATATAACACTGCATTAATACTGCTTCTGGTTTCTACTTTCAGTGTGTTATTCAGAATCGTTTTTAAACTACAAGTCAATAAATGAAATAAAGTAATAGAATGACAGACAAATTGCAATCAGTAGCTGTTTGTTGGAAATTGAAAATAGAAAAACAAACTTGAATCATTATATGTTGATGAATGTTAAGGTTGAGAAAAATGATTGAAAGAAAGGACAAAGCCTTGTGTTGACGTCTTGAATTGACTGATACCTTGACCAATTGTATGCTTAGGAAAAATACGCACATATTTCCCTTTTCATGAAACTAATATTTGCAAATTGCAATACATAGGGCTATAGGAGAAACTAACCTTAACGAAATCAACCAACTCAACTTCATAATAAAGGACTTTATTATTAGCTGTGTTTCCCTTTGAATTATTATAGTCGCACAAATATTCAGCATCCACAGTTACCAGAGCTTGCTCTCCTTTCTTCATTGTCATTATTGCTCTTTCTAGACCCTCAGGTACCTGTTCTGAAAATGCATAGAATAAAGAAGTACAAAGATTAAAAGCAGAAGAACAAAAAAAAAAACAAAAAAGAAAACACAGAGAAACAGTAACTACACTCCTATTAAATATGAATGCTCCATGATCATATACAACAGCAATGTTATACCTTCTTGAGTTGTGAACTCAAAAGGTTCTTCCTCTGATCCTTTGCTCTCAATAATCGTACCATCTTCCCCTTTACACAAATATATCACTGCAGGAAGTGGGAACATTTATTAACAACCTTAGGATGCATTTGGTTTTATGTTTAGTTAACATATTTTTGTTTATAATTGCCAAAATATACCACCGTTATATCCACCATAATGTTTTTGAGAATTGAGATAAAGGTTACCTTTCACTTGGGATCCCTCGTTAGGGCGATCAAACCCCTCACCCAAATTCTTAATTTTTTTCAGTATCTTCTTATCTCCTGTGACATCAGCAACAATTTTCCATGATACCAGCTCAAGCTTGATGCTAGTTAAATTTGAATCTGGTGGAAGAACACCTTCTAGCTCAGTGATTCTACTTGAATTTTGACTGAGTCCGTCTGCAAGTTATGTCCTGATATTACTACTACATGGTTCTAATTGTGGCAACACATGCGTATTTCATCTTAAATAAAATGTGAGGGTGTGCTTGGGTAAGCTTCTTTAGAAGCATTTTTAAGAGAAGAAAATAAAAAGAAAAAAATGAAATGAGTTCCTGCATAAGTTAAGAGCCCGCTTGGATATAAAGGTAGAAATGCTTTTGAGAGCTTTTAAAAGTTTCTCTCCTAGAAAAAGCTCTCTACATTTCTAGTAGAAAAGTTCCCAAAAGTACTTATAACTTGTATCCAAACAAACCCTAACATTAGTTCTTCATTAGTTAATTTGTAGAAGTTTTTTCATATAATTTCTCTAAAAAATGAGAGAGTATCTACAAATTAGCTAATAGAGAATTAATTTTAACTTATGAAAAAACTCATCTCATTTTTTTTCATTTTCTTCTCCTAAAAGTGCTTCTAGAGAAGCTTACCCAAACAAGTCTAGACTTCGATTAACTTACAACAGAATCTCATAGCTAGTTCTGCCACCTCGCCCTTTCTCATTGTCTTTACTGCTATGCTCATGGCAGGACATAGATAGCCTGGTCAAAACAATAATCTTTAATCATTCAATTGATGGATTAGTTTCTTTTTATGATTTTTCTTAAATACCTAAGAAAAATTCTCAGAAGTTCTAGATGATATTAATGACAATAAGTACTGAAAGCATGTTCAATACTTAAACTTGATAACGTACCATCACTTACATTAAACTCCACACCCTGATCAGACTTGGAGACAAGCATCCCATTCTCTAGTCTTGCTTCATATTTCACTGTAAATAAGTAATTCATGTACAAGATAGTTATCTATTTCTATGTGGCTGTTTACAGGATAGCATGTGTAGATTACAATAAGCTCACTTAAATATATGGTTATGTGATAGAAAGGTGCTAGCAACACACTTTTTATTATTGATTAAAATTTATTAGAAACTACAAAATCATAAGGGAGACTCGTTAAATAAATGAGACATATAAGAATTTTTTATTTTCAATCAATAATAAAGAGTGTGTTAAAAAATGTGTTTCTACTTGCTATCATTCTATTATTTGATAATACAAGAACATTACTATTACCTAGAACCTCATCAGCTTCTCTGGGAGTTGCCCATCCTTCTCCCTCCCGTATTATCTTTTTCTTGACTCCTCCATCGCCAGTCAAATCCCTTATGCTACTCCAAGACAGCATTTCAATGTCAAAAATGAGAGTTGCATTGGGAGGAATCAATGGAAGGGATCCTTCTTCCCCATATGCCAAGTTAGGTGGTATTTTGAAGATTGCTCTCTCCCCTTTCTTCATGGTGGCAACTCCTTCATCCCAACCTTTGATAACTTCACCTGGAACCATGACAAAAAACTTGGCCTAAAGACATTGCCTAGTGTCTACTGATGGATTGAATAGTAATAATGGCCATGCCAATTTCATTTCATTAACCACAATCACATTGTGTACACCTACTAGTTTATAATTTAATAACATTTTTTCCCCTTAGCAGTTTATACAAATGAAATGATTACATTGGCCTAGTTTGAAACGAAACGGGGACCCTTTATCATAACTGGATTCAAGAGATGCTCCGTTTTCAACTTGTCCATTGAAATGAACTGAAAGGTTGAAACAACAGGGTTGTGTCAGAATTCATAAAAGGCTTGATTGGTGTGGTTGCTAAAAGAAGTGAAGGTGAAAAGGTAGAAAAATTTACCATGACCATCTTTCTGTTATGCCATAAACAAGTTATGGCATAGACATACGAGCTGAAATGTAAAAAAGAGAAGAAAAGATAGCTGAAGTATATGAAAGAGTTGGAGGGTGTCATTATGCTTTCTAACCTTCCACTTCATCTCCAGAGAATGGAGTTTGCCAAGTGACTCCTTTTCTGAGAATCCGTTTTGTGAGACCTTCATTTCCAATTTCCTTCAGAGGAAATTCTGAGTCTTCAGCACCTTTCAGTTCATTTTCCAGAGAGTGGCTTAGCTGAGAGAGTGCCATTGACATCACAGAAAGAGAGGAAAAAAAAAAAAAAAGAGCTTCAAGTTTCTAAAAACAGGATAAGCCGTTATTGGTTTCCCTCCTTTTGAGCTTTTCGGTTGAGTGGCATTTCCTTATCAGTTATCTTCATTATTAATTTGTTTGGTACAGTCTTCATTATTAATTTACCACCATTTTAGTTTGTGGATTCCACATTTCAACAACATAATGTTTATACCAAGTTATTTTTGCATGATTAAAATTTTCAATAAATAATTATATTTAAATATGTAAATTATATTTTCAATTCATAATGAATAATTTAATTTGTGATATAAGGTTATTTTTAATTATTCATAATTTTAAATTAAATCATTGGAATTAAAGCTATATATTTAGAGTAGATTAAAAAAATGTGGTTAAAAAGATCAAATACATAGAAAATAAAAATAATAATAAAAGGATAATTTAAAATGATTGAAAGAGGGATTTTTTAAATAATTGTGGCACTAACATATGAAATCAACTTTCAAAATATAAAAAGGATAAAATATTAAAATGTAATTAAAAGAGTGACGGAGAGAATCTTATTTTCCAATTTATTTTTGCTGAATATTTTCCAAATTTTGTATTTTAATTTATAATACAGAATGTTATGTATTTATCATTAAATTTATTTACGCCTACAAGTTTGATTCTCTCTATATTTCAGTGTAATATTTTTTTTTAAAAAAATTATTCAATGTAAGTTTTGTAAATGACAATATTAAATAAATCATTTAGCTTTATTATTCTTACCCTCATTTTATTAAGTTCATCTCCAACCTTTTCAATACATTTTGGACAAAAATACTCTTGATCAAAATGCGTTTTCATTGTCTATTTTAACCATATATAATGAGATAAAAAAAGAGAAAAATGTTTCCCTCGTATATTATGAAGTCGCATCCACTAATAACATAATGAAAATATGTTTCAATTTAAAAATATTTTTACAATATACAATATAATAATATTTTTTTGTATCTTTACATATTTTTGTTGAAATATACAATATATTATCATTTTATATCTCAACATATATAATTCGTTGAAATATACAATATATTTTCATTGTGTATCTTGATAATGCGCAACAAAAATACATTTTTATTATGCATCTCAACTAAATTTTGTTGAGATATACAACAAAAATGAATTTTTATCAAAGGTATTTTTGTTATTTTCTTAAAAACTTAAAAGTGAACTTAGCATAAACAGGTAGAAATAGCAAAGCTCTAGATAACCTTGCGTTAGCTTCAATTCGTTAGTTTCAATTAAAGCTTATTCAATTTGGACTACAAATCAAAAGATGGACTCATATTTCCTGACAGCCCAAATAGTAACAACGTATATCAACTGCCATACTTCTGCTTTTTCATGCTATGAGAAACCTTAATACTATTTTTAAAATATATTAATATATATATATATATATATATTTTAATAATTAGACCAAATTTATCTAACATTGAACATGATGTGTATATTGTTGTAACTCTTGATACTTGTATTTAATTCCTATGTATTAAAAAATCAAATTTATCTAAATCATTAAATAATAAATTAATTTTTTTAAAAGGATAAATTAAGATTTATTAAATAAGAGTGAAACACTTCTAAAAAAATCAAATTATAATTCGCCATTTTATTTACACGTGTGTAACACGTACGTCATAATTGATTGAGATGAAAAGTTATTTATGAGTTAAGTTAAAGTAAATTAAATATCTTCCACTCTCAATTTCTGGCCACATGAATCAATGTTGGTGGATGACCTCAAAAATAGAAAAAGAAATCACATAAAAAGCAAAGCTACATTTATCAACAGATGACCGTTTTTCAGGTGACTCCAGGGACATCTATAGGGCCATGTCACACGATTAAATTATTAGTTTTATTTTCATATAAAATAGTTCTTTGTTATAAATTTACTTTTGTTCCTCTAAAATATATCACAGTTTTTTTTTTTCATTTAGTCTCATATTTAATTTTTAAAAGTTATAATATAGTATCAAATAATTTTTCGTATATATAATTCCTTTGTCTGTCTGTCATTTATTTTGTTTGCTAAGGGTTTACATAACTTGAAAACGGAAAATTAAAAAGACAATTCAGAATATGTAGATATTATAAGATAAACGAAATATGTAATGAAAAACTAACAATACTAACTCTATGAAATAAAAAAAGGAACTATATAAATAACCTTTTTAAAATAATTAAATAAACAACTTAGTATATTTAGGGCATCTTAAGCACAATTACAAGAGTTGTTTTAAATTAAGAAAGGTTTCTTAACAAAATTTATCATTAGAACACATGATAACTCGACATATATTACTTATACAAGCACGACTCTAAGTAACATTGATTAAAATTTGTTAAGAACAAAATATACTTTTTTATGGTCTTGATGAGAGAAATTAATGAATTATAGGACTCATAAAATCAAGTTAAAACTTACATTAAAAATTTTAATATTATTCTTGTAAAAAAAAACAGTATTAATTAAAGTTAAGTTAAGTTTTCTGTAGAGTACTTAAATTTATATAAAATTATATTATAATGAAGATAAATAACTCATTTGAATAATCATATTGATATTCTTACAAAGATTAATAAAAATATATTTAAATATTTAATAAATCTCACGGTATTAATACATATTTATTAAGGACTTTAATATGGGATATAGCCAATTTTGCTTACTATATGATTTTCAGTCTCTTTATCAGTATATACATTAATTATAGAACTTATAATCTTTAGTCCAAAAATTAAACTTCCAGACACTTATATAAACAATCTGTAATTAGCCTAAATTAAAAAAAACTGTAATAAAACACTAATGTAATTTTTTTTCTGAGAAATAAATTATACTTCAAGAATATATATATTTTTTATATTTATAAAGTAAAAATATAAATGAATTATCATTTTAAAGAAAAATATAAAATTATAAATTTGTGGAACCCAATTAAAGTTCTTAATAAAATTATTGTTGGAATAAAAACTTTTTAAAATTCTTAAAAGTTGATATGACACATGAGATCCACAAAAAAATTACTTAAAGACTTTAGAATAAGATTACTATTGAAGATGCTCTAAAGTTGTCTTGTAAGAATTGAAATGAGTCACTTACAGGATCCTAACTATGTTAAAACTTCATCCTCATTTTTATTATTGCACACAGTATTTACTAGTATTCATATAACCACTTTGAATTCAATTCAATGCAATGTTTTAGTATTTCAATAATGTCAATATATAATAATTAAAAGTTACAAATGATTTCAATATAACGTTAGTGTGAGTTAACTCTATGAAAATATTAGCATTGGTCTAAAGTTTAAGTAATGCAAAAGTAAGTTAACCAAAGAATTTAACTTAATTGGTTACACATGATATATAAATATTATAAATCGTTTGATACTTTTCTAAGATAGACAGAGAAAAAGAGAGTAAAAAATTTAATTTACAACCTTGTGTTATATATAACACTGATTAATTTAGGGTGAACTTATGATTTTTTAAGGATACCTAAAAATTTAATTTGTTGTTTATCACAAACAAAAAGTATCTATGCGTACGTACGTGATACTGTTAGTGAAAAAAGATGAGATATTTCATTTTCAATATTTTTATGCCATAAAGCATTGTTTACCAAATTAAAATTTGTGGCATAGCGAGTCATGTGAACCAATGCCACAAATAAATAATGGTACATCATAAAATGTCACTCAATATTGCTATATTGCTATATTGCAAGCTCCAAATGATTTATATTTTATTGATCTCTCTCCAAATCTTTGATAATTTATTGCGAGAAATCCAATCTAAGAGGACATACTACCTAGCATGATTATAATAGTCAAGTTAATTGTGCAAGCTGGGATATGATTGATGGCAACAACACTATATCCATTAGAAGATATATATAATAGAGAAAATAGTAAATATATGGCGAAGTGGGGGGAGGGAAGTAAATGCTTAAACTGTTCTGAGTCTCGTTAGTGTCTCCTAGCTAGGGTTCTCTTGTCTCTACACAACAGAGTGCTTTACAAAAGATTGAGTAAGAAACCTAGGGCCAGATATTAAACTAAGAATATGTGGAAAATAGATGTTGCATAATCATTTTTCTTAGGTAGTGACTTTCACTCTACTTATTAAATATGTCCAAATTAATGTGGTATATATGCTGTAGAGTCCTGATGATCCTTCAAACAAGAGTAATGAAATTCACCACCCATTAATATATATATCGATCACTCACGAATATGCCATAACCAGAAATTATTTTAACAAATCCTGGAGTATATATATTAATATTTTGATGGATAATTTCATTTATCGTTTGCACAAAGATTTCATTTCTTGAATAACATATCTGGCTATTTTACATTTGGCAGTAAAAAAAATAATAACATTTCCCAATCTCGTTAGTGTACGGTCTACCCAAAACATTATATATATATATTTTTAATTAGTTTTATATAGTGCTTCTGATGTATGATTTTTCATGAATAATTAGGTTATCCATTGAACGAGCGTGTCGTGCACTACAAAATATAAACAGTGGTTTAACATGTCCCCCCACTATGCCAAACAAGATGGTCGTGCGCTACTAATTATTTGATGGATGATTGTTGGTGATATCAGCTTAAGCTGGTGTAGCTAGCTTCTCTAAATGATTGATTAGAATCAGTGTTTCATATGTGGCGTAGAAAAATAATAAATGATATAAATTAGTTTTTTTTTTACTCAATAATATTAAAAAAGCTTAAATATTTTTTTCATATACGTAATTTAGTATTTTTTTTATTTTAATCCTAATAAAATATATTTATTTTATTTTATATCCTTAAAGAATTTTAATTAACCTTTTTTTACTGTTTAAAATACTTTTTATTGCTCGGGCATTATTTAAAATATTTTATAAAAACTAAAACAAAAAATATTATAAGAACAAAAATGACAAAAATAGATAAATCACAGAAATAAAAAATATTTAGGCGTATAAAAAATAATAATAAAATATACTCTGACACAAATTTGAATAAATAAAATAACAATATTTAGGCTTTCTTTCACATATGAATTCTGATATTATTATATTAAAAGTTTTATTTACGGATCATGTCCTGACATATTATTATATTATGTTTTCAATGGAAAAAATAATTGTATTTAGAAATATCTTGAAAACATAGTAACCCCTCAAAAAAAAAAAAAAGAGTTACCCCCTCCTTATTCTTCTCTCTGTATATATTAGGACTAAAGTGGATATACAATCATGTTGCAATACGTAGTGGACTTTGCATCAGATGTCTAATGCTAATTGGCCACGACATATATCTCTCTCAAATAATTCAAGTATTTATTTTCATATATTTTTTTTATATTGGTATTGATGTCAAAAGTATTATTCAGCCTCAAGTTGTCAGACGCTGATGCAATTCTAGTAATCATGTATCAACGAATATATATAAGTGTCCATGACCTTATGTTGAGCCATTGTTGCTTCTCTGTCTTATCATATTAATCCATTTAACTCTTCAATCTCAAGTCCACTAATAATGTAACCAATCCTATAATCAACTCAATTTTTTATAAAGAAAAAGGTCATTCAAATAACCTGTTTATTCTTGAGTTGATACACTCAATATAGCAAAATAGTATGATTCCTTAGCCGTACACCTTATTGTTGATAAATTTTTAAGGATTCACTACTCATTAATAGATGTAATTTAATTTGAAAACATTTTGGGGAGATAAGATTAGATCATTGGGTCCTTTTATAGTTGTGGTTTGTTTCTTTTTTCAATGTCTTTCTTAAATCACTAGCAAAAAATAGGTTCGAAAGTTTTATCATCGATACATCTTATGAAGCAAGTTGTAGTGTTAATTTGAAGCTTTCAAAATACGTTAGACTTATAAATAAAAAATCTTTGTTTTTCTTTTCTTCTTATCTGCTCTGAGCGTTTACTTGTTGGCGTTGCTTAAAAATTCAGATTCATTTTTTCTCTTATTCTAAGATTATAATTAGACATCTTTATTTATTTTTATCCCTAGTGGGTGCTAGCATATAGCCGCATGATACAAAGTCATATGCCAAAATTAATTACTTTTCAGGGAGGACTCTTTCTGTTGTAGATCAGAGCAAAATTTTTGTGAATCTAATACCAACAAAATAATGCTGCCTAATCATCCACTAATGTCCATTTCTTAGTTAAAGTTCCAAAACAGTTAATTAATCCAACTAAGAGCTAACCTCAGCAAAAACTTGTTTGGTCACCTCAAATTTGTATTTTGCAAATTGCCATTTTCCTTATGCCTTTTTAAGGAGCCCCATGTTTGAAGCTTTGAATTAAATAGAGGTCTAACTCTTAACATTGAAATTAAGAAGACTTTTCTTTTGTTTTATATCACAAAAATCTTTCACTGAAAGTCATCTTATTCGAAATAGACATAATTATTATGAACTATAAAATTCTCATTCTAAATATATTTAACAGTTACATATTCAAAAATCAAATTAAAAATCACTTAACAAGCTAAACAAATTTATGAGTCTATTTATTTCTGTGTTGAATAATTCTGAAGAACTTTGTTAATTATGTTTAAACTAGTTCGATGTTTTCCACCATCTAGAGTACAAAAAAAGAAATATACTGCTAATCTTCCATGTCAATCTAAGTTAGAGCAAAACGTGGCGTTGGTTTGTGGTCTTGTATCTAACATAGTGTCCTCAAAATTGGCCACTTAATTGACACATGAGGGTGACAGAACCGTGGATTTGCATATTTAAAGGAGTTTTAAGAATCAAAATTTTGGTGCAAGCATTTTGTGGAAATGTAAAATCTGCATCTCTTAATGGTTTCCTACTTAATCTCATGGTTGCATCTCTTGAAATCAGTGACGTAATTATTCCTCCCTAGATATTCAGTGAGTGAAGGATATGTTGCATCACATTGATATTGGATGCTTATTCATAGATAGAAGAGAATGAGAATCTGTCCTTGAAAAGGAGAGTGACATATTTTTACACTGAAATTGAGGAGATAATCTCTTCACTACACATAACTAACAGAATAAAATCCTTCAGCCCTGATTATTCATCAATCACATGATCCTTAATCATACCTTATCTAAGTCCAAATTAAATAAATCATCCATTGGCTACAGTAAACCCCATTGCAATTAGAACATTCTTCTTAGTTCTAATTAAGTTGATTATTTCTTGTAAAAGTGTATGCCAATTTAGAAACTGTCTACTTTTATTATTTAGAATAAATGGTTGACTAATAATTGTTATAATGTGAAGTGTGAACTCTCATCTAGATATCTTGTAACCTTATGGGTAAAGAACACTGTCTCATGAAAAAAATAAGCAAAAGAAATAGAAATTCTTTATTCCTATTCCTAAGCACGATTAGCGCAATAGAATCTTATACAATTAATGTACTGTCACGTCATTTAATGAAACTCGATAATTCATAAAATATCAAATTCATCGAATGATATCTGTTAGGTGATAATATAAGGACATGTCTGTTTTAAAGTTGGCTAAATTTGATTCTGGTATAACTAAATTTAAATAGTTAAATATAATGCACAAATTAGTCTTAATAATAAATTTTATTATATAACGTATGTATCATTGATAAGAATTTATTATCATTATTAGCAAAATGAACATTAAATTTTTTATATTAATAATGTATTCAAATTAAATTCTTAAACAATATATAGAATTTTATGTTTTTATTTTAAAATCATTAAATTAAATAGTTGTTACATGTTAGTTAAGGAAATTTTAATATATTTCATTAAATATTGTTAATTACTTAAAAAAATATTGAACAATTTTTATATTTATAATATAATAAGTATTTTGTTTTCGCTAAATATCTACTCTGTTTTTGTTTTGTTAGGCTCTACCACTACTCTGTATGTTTGGTTAACCTTGGGAAATTAACTAGGATTTCAAACTTAACTGAAACAAATCCCTTTTGTTCATGTATCATAAATTTGCATACAATTGTAACATGATATAGAATATAGATAATGCTTTGATTGCTTTCTTTCAAACATTCGCATGTAATATTCAGGTTTTGCGTTGCCGTGTCCTTACTTTACTTTGTCATTCTTTTAATATTCTGCGAACCATGTATCAGGAAACTCGTGTCTTATAGGATTAGATAAGTTTTAGCTCCAATTAATTAAGATGGTAAAGAAGCAGCATCTAATGCTGAAATTATAAAATAATTTCATGAATGATTAGACTGTGTATCTAACTTGTTTTCGATTCTCATTATTTATATGTAAGATTCTTTTAAATCTAATATGTATTAGGAGCAAGATTAATCTCCAATCTAATTAATTAAGACAGCAATGGTTTCTTACACAAGAAAAAAAAAACATTTACACCTGTCATAAGAGAGAGAGAGAATTTCTGCAAATGTCAATTTTCCTTTCACCAAAGTGTGCAAAATTTAAGTTACATTATGGACAGTAAGGTCCACACATAAGGTCCTAATCAAAATACAAAAAAGAAAGAAAAAAATAAGCCTTAGTTAATTTTCCGAAGAAAGATGGTGAGTACACAAAACAAAACCCCTTTCAATTTCTCTGCTCTCAATTAAAGACCCCTTTTTTCATTGCAGCCTCTATTATTATTCATCCCTTTCCTTTCTAATCTTAACCACTTTAAACTTTTGGAACTCCAATGGCTACCCTTAACTCTCTTGAGGCTTCACCCTTTTGCATCTCAATGTCGTTGTTTGTTTCAGCATCTTCTACCACAGTCTCCAACCTCATCCCATTTTCTGAACAACACTTCAATACCTCAATGGTTATCTCTGCCTCTTTCTCTTTGTTCTCCTTGTGCTTGCCCCACAGAACCGAGTAAAGTCCCATTACTATGAGAATAGCTCCAATGACCCTGAAATCACATGCAGATAAATTCACATCAATAATTGTTGTTTACCACTGTTTCAAAGTTTGAGCTTTTTAAGATTGTGATGTTTCAACTTTTATGTAAGAAACACCAAACTTTTAGTTTATGATACAAGAGTGAATCAACTAAAACGTATAAGCTTCTTTCTTTGTGCCTAAAACAAGATATGTTCATTGGGAGTGAATATGAGTATTGAGTACTTACCCTCCAAGATATATTTTTTCTGCAAGGATGAAGGTACCCATGATGGCTACGATAATCATCATCAAAGGGCTGAAAGCAGTAACGAAAACAGGCCCTTTTTTCTGCATGACAATCCCTTGAACATAGTAGGTGATACCTGATGATATTATTCCCTGGTTCACCAAAGTTTACGTCCATTTAGATTCTCATATCATATGGTTCAACAACAAATACACAGAAAAATAGAATAAAAATTATTGTATATTCCGAGACTAGCACAAGTCTATAATCTTGACTCCTGATCAATTTTTATGTCATAGGTAATTGAGGTTTCTTTTAATTTTAAAAAAAATAATTAATAAAACTCGATTATGTGTTACTTAAAAATTAATTGGAATCAGATGATCTTAGACCATATAATAATTTATCAGATAGATCATAGATGGATAGACAAATAGAGAGAGAGTGGCTTACAGCATAGGCTGCAGCAAGAAGGTTCATGTCCCAGCCAATGGTCCAAACAGATGGTTTGTGCTCCATGACAAAGGTAACTGCAATTGATTGCAGTGTACCTAAGGCACACACAAGTGCTGTGAGGGAGAGCTGAGCAGGGTATTTCCTTAATGTCACTGCCTGCATTAATCATAAATAATGTACACAAGTCACTCTCATGAATAAGAATCAAAGTAGTAGTAGTAGTAGGTAAGGTACTCTTTCCCCACTGTTTGAATTAAACACTTAATTACTTGCCTGAAGGATGAAGAAAGAAGCCCATGAAAGGGTGGCAAGTACGAGAAGAACAGAACCCTTGAACCAATCCTTTTCACCAGAATCAGTGTTGTTTTCAGGTACATAGTTTCTTGGGTGATGCATGTACTTAGACCCCAAGAAACTGATTACTTGCCCTTTGTACAATGTCATCAACATGGCCCCAGCAACTGTTACTACAGTTCCAATCACCTTTGCTTGGCATCTTACTTTTCTCACGTTTAACTTCTCCATCCTAATCCATCCCAAACAGAGAGTAAAACCATGTTATCTCAAAGCAATACAAAAAAAAAAATAGTACTAATAGTAACAAATGAATAGAATTAAGATTAAGATTAACTGATTATGCATTTAAATTTACCTGAAAATAGCAGCCATCACAAATGTCATAGCAGGGAGCATGTTGCTTATCGCACATGAGTAGGTAGGGGAAGTAAATTTCAACCCCGCATAATATAAGTTCTGATCAATCACAGGCCTATAACAACATAACAGAAAAAAAAAACAAATTTTAGAACATGTTTTTTGGATAATGAACACCGTTTTCTAGAGCAAGAAAACTACTAACCCAAGGAGACCCAACACGAATATTTGCATGAACATGAGAAATGTAATCTTGGGCCTCACTTTCCTGCCAATGACAAATAGAAGGTTGATCAGAAAATGATTGAAAACAATGAAACCAAATGGTTTTCACTTTTCTTCTCCCATTTTTTTTTCCTATGTGAATGACTGGTAGGTACCTCTCTAGAACAATAGCAAAAGGAGCAATAGCTGCAGTAGCAAAGGCGTGTCTATAAACCACAAGCACATAGTGGCTCATCCCACGGTTGAGGGAAACCTTGGTGATTATGTTCATACCCGCAAACCCGAATTGCAGAGAAATCATGGCTATGTAAGGCTTGCACCTCTGAAAGAAACTCCCACAATACCCATCTCCTTCCATTGTTTGATGTGTACGAGGTAAAGGGACAGTACTCTGAAATAGGAACAGAGTTTGTGTGTTTACAGAGGAAGAACACTTGTGGTTGTTTGTGTCTCCTAAGTGAAAAACGTTACCCCCACTTTGGTATTTATAGCTTATAAGAGTTAGGATCCGTAGAGGTGTGTGTGGAGAACCGTACTTAAAACTAACTACTACGGTTGTAAAATATGCCTTAAGACTCGAAGAATAATATATATATTATTTATCAAAAGCTTTTATACTAACAACGAAAATCAAAATTACGTCTTTGTAATATATATATATATATATATATATATATATATATATATATATATATATATATATATATATATAAAAGTTTATTTCTTGTAAAAACTGGATCAACCTTTATTCACACTATTGTTGTAATCTTTAACAAAAATAAAAGTGATGATGATCTTTCAATTTGAAGCGTGTAAGAATGTCAACTTGAAGCTCTCACACGTGACCCCCTTTTTTTGCACTAGGTTTAATACGTAAGCCGCAGGATATTCTTATTTGTTGTTGTGCGTGTATGCAAGAAACATTATGGATTCCAGGTGGCAATAGTTGGGTTGTTCTATTTACTGGTAAAATTTAGACGTATGACAATCATTCTTTTAAAGTTCGTGTACAAGATAAACTTAACTTGGTGAATCATTCATTTTGGTAGTTTAATTTGCCGGAAAGCTATTACTAATTATAGAAAATCTTAAAATGACTGCATTTAGGTGATTCAAGTTTTATTATAAATTTAACTAGTGAAACTAATTAAATCATAATTTGAAAGTAACACTAATCAAATCACCCATCAATAATTTTAAAATTAAATATTTAATAATCAAAACCCACGATTAAAATATATTTAGGTTAGTTTGTCAATATACCCACACATGTACATTATTTTCAGTTAGAGAGTATTAGCAGCCTTAATAAAAATATTTGTCCAAAATTACCTCTGCGTCTCTTCTGTTTAATGAACTTGAAATAGGGACATTTCAGTAAAATAACAGTTATTTTTAAAAAATTAAAAGAATCTCTCTCGTGTCTCATAGCTCACTTCACGCGTCACATTTCTGTCGCCTGAGTCCTGAGGGTCTCTTCTTCCATTACGAAAATGTTTGTTCTCTGCTTGATTGGGTATATATATATATATATATATATATATATATATATATATATATATATATATATATATATATATATATACTTTTTTTGTATGTCTAATTAGGTAATAAGAAGAGTTAAATCTCATATAAATTCTCAAAGGAAAGAGAGGATGGATGAAATAAAAATAAGGGGAGAACGGGGAAAGAGAGTGGAAAATGTTTATATTTTGATTTTTTTTATCATGTAATTGAATCGAGTTAAAATACAAGAGACACGTTGAGGAGAATATGGAGTGCTTAAACTGGTTGTACTTGAAGATTTCGGTGTGCCTTGCATTTTTAACATGACAAAGTTGTGTTTGGTGTGAACAAATACTATATATCTATCTATATATTTATATATATCCAATGTAGTCTATTGTCTTTTACTTTTTTGTTATTTTCTGATGACATCAAGTACACCAAACTTAGCATGCATGTCGTAAAAGATAGCTAGGACACCTTACATGATCTTGTTAAAGATTTAGAATTCCTTACCTGATATGCTGCATTAGTTCTTGACAAGACACCAAATAAGCGTACAAATCAGCCATTTTGGTTATTCGTTAAAGAAAGCAACTTGAGCAATACTGATCAGGAAGAATTTCACCTATTAATCCATAGAATATTCGGTTAATTAATTTCTGATATGAGATATGCGTTTTCGTGGAAATATTGCAAAAGTTTAGTCCTATCTTCTTTTGATAACATGTTATTGCTATGTGAATCTCATAATTCAGAAACCTCAATATGTGGTGTCTCTTCCGACCACATTCTGTTTTACTTACTTAGGCCTATGTATTTCTTTTTCCCTATTTTTTCATCTTCAACGGAAGATAAATGACCCAATTGATCTATATATTAAAGCATATGTCTGTTTTTTATTTATTTATAAGAATTGAGCATGTCAATAAATTTACAACATTCACGTATCTTCTTGATTAATCGGCCAGTTAGCCCCCCTTAATAAAATATACGTTTGCTTATCAATTGTGCAAAGAATTTCTAAGATGTATTTGTTTGATGGATTTTTTTTCCTGTTCTGATCATTATAAATATATTATTTATTTTATTATTTTTATAAGAGTTATACTAATTAACGATGAAAATTATATATTATTATATTTTTACCGTTTTATGTATAAATTTTTAAGGAAGAAAAAATAGTTTTAATTAAAATAGTAGTATTTTATAATTGTTAATAAAAGCTACAAATTAACCAGACGCATCTTAATTGAAGAGATTATGGTTCAACTCATAATGAGGTTTGACCTGCAATGAGAAGATCAATCATCATCAGAAGATCACATCGAAGCCATGAAAAAACACTCGTAAGAGAAAATAAGCTTAACTTACAAGCTACAAGCAGAATAGTTTCAGTATTATTGAATTTTGTAAGATCAAAACAAAAAATAATATAGAAAAAATTCCCATAATAAGTCATGCATGCTCCAGAGTGCTTCCAACTTCCAAGGGAATCTTGTTCCTTTTTCGCCACATAAAAGAAGAGGGAAATCAATATTATTTTCTCGGTCTACTTTCTTCCCCTTCTTTTTTTTTTTTTAAAGGAAGTCTTGGCTTTTAATCATAATTCCTCTGCAAGTACTTAAAGTTTCATATTTAGGTGTAAAAAAGAAAATATGATGAAGCTTTAAGTACTTAAAGCTTCTCTTGTAAAAATAAAAAAAGTACTTAAAGCTTCATATGATTTTGGCATGCTAGCTAATATATTGTACTTAACAAATAATAATAATAGTAAAGCGTATGTTACACTAATTTATTCCGCCGGAAATGTTCATACATGTACAATTCAACTGCACCAAATTTTATAACTTGCAACCACACATTTCATATGCACTGTACTAAAAAAAAACTAGTCTAATTACTCCTGCAACAGACTGTCTGTCTCATTATTTAATTTTTTTTTCTAATACATAGGCTTCCATATATAGATTGCCATGCATGATTCATGCATTTTAGATGAAGAAAAAAGATAATACATATGCTGCGTGTCTCAAAATCGTTGTCACTTAAATTAATGTTTATTAAAGTATATATCTCTAAAAGGAGGCTAGGGAAAATATTGAAGAGTCGGCAACGAAGTGCAATCGTGTTAAAAGCCATGAGAACTTCACAAAAGGTGTAAAATGGGTCTTGAAAATAAACGTTTATAGATATACACACACAAACAGAAAGGACTAATTACCTACAAAAATGTATTAAATAATTGATTAGTTGTACAGGAGGACCACACAAGGCATGTTAACTAGTCTATGATCTTGAGCAGAATTTCCACACAATGGTTTGAAAGTGCACTGATTTGAGTGGTCACTACTATTTGTCTCAGCAGAGTGCAGTATCAATCTCAAACAAAGAAGAACACATCACGCACTTCCTAAGTGATACGCATTCAAAAGTAGGGTGTTGATAGGACTGGCCAGCCATGGGTGTCGTTCCTTTGCTGGAAAGTGCACCAATTTTACGGCGAACATCTTAGGATAGGCTTATTCATCAAAAATCCATTTGCATAAATTATAATATATACTTTCTTATGAAAAAAATATTTAAACTTTTTTTTTCAACCACGGTATCATTTAATAGAAATCCCAAAATGTTCTCATAGTTTTAATATTTTGAACTGGTTATGACATTAATCTTTAATTTAGAGTTTAATAACACTTAAAACTCTCCTCTTCGTAAGTATATTTTATTGGAAAAAATATTTAAACTTTAATTTGATACAAATTATTAAGAAAATCATTAACATTTCAATTTTAAAGAAATATCATTGTAATAATATCCTTTTTGCACTAATTAAGTTAAGAAATATAAAGTTGAAATTGATAAAAGCAATGAATACTTAGTTTTTTTTTCCAATGGCAAGTAAATTAAAACAAGTCAAAACTTCTAAAATAATAACAATTATTTTAAAAAGGAAGAAGTAGTGTTTTTTTCTTCTTCTTAAAATAACGTGAAGCCTAAATATATCTCATATATTCATGGCAAAAAGTTAGCATTATCATCAAACATTTTCCATAAGTATATTATACTTTATACTTTATTTGCGGATTCAAGTGTGGATTTTGGACACTTGAAAACTTCGTGGCAACCAAGTACTTGTCGGTTTACGTAGTACATTTCATATTTTCCAAATGGCTGTACTACATACAGTAAAATCTATACTATAGTTAATCTATACTTTTTCAATATCTTTGTACCATAGTAAATTAATTAACTTGAGTGCGCGCGTGATAGCTCGATTCAAAATTAAAACAAAATGAAAACAAAAAGAGTTGGAATAGAAGAGGGAATGGATTATACAATAAATTATATAGACCTAGTTCCTCATGATCACAGTAATCAGAATGCTTTAAAGTTAATTTGCATTGAGTAAAATCGTTAGTTACCAACAGACTTTGGTTGATGGGTTTTGGTACGGTATCAGCTGTGTGCGTATACTACACTTCTTTAAGTAAATAAGTAATTCATATCCAAAATTTTCTGTAACTTGAAATTTATCTTAGTAATTTAACTAAGAATAATGTTTAATAGTACGAGATAAAGTTCTGAAAGGTTTTGAGTCAATTGGTTATTTTGACAAAACACTGTGAAATCAAAATATATATGAGAGAAAAGAAAAAAATATTTCCAAAGGATGACACGTACTATTCGTGCAACTGTAAATAGTTTTGTGTTTACCATTTTCCTTTAACTAATGATCATATATGACTAATTGAACTACAAAATATTTGGGAGTGACGAAATGAGCCACTGAACGCAGAACATATATTTCCCTTTCCTTTTCCATCTCATAAATATAGATTTTAACATACTTGAAGTGAGTTTACCATAGACAAATATCATATATGTATTCCAATTCGAAAACAACACATAGTTGTTATATATTCACCAGATTTTCTTTGTAATTTGCTCACAAATCATTGATACCACGTATTCTCCAATATATTTATTTGCTTATGTCACGTGTCTTGCTTTATCGTGGCCCATCATTAACATCAACAAAAGTTTGAGACATTGTAATATAAAATGAGGACGTACAATGTTTTAGACCACATATATCAACAAAACGTTCTCATACTAGGGACTCATTAATTCTATGTACCCCATAGCCAGCAATTATTTATAGCACACCCTACTTCACCATAGCCACCATGCACAGTGCACATAACATAACACAACACACTTTGGGGGCGGATATGAAACTTGTGAAATGTCTTAAATGCCCTTCCTAGCTCGCATCAGCATAGCAACTAGAGGAGTCCCCAAGTGGCTGGGAATAGCTGTTTGAGCAAAAGTGGCGCATCAAAGAAGCAAAATGGGGATCTAATCAGTAATCACATACCAATCATCACGAAGTTTTTGTCTCCTAAATGTGACATGCATGTAACATATATAGCTAGGCCCAATGACATAATTCAGTGACCAACTTGGAACTGTCTAGTTTGATTGGTTTGATCAGTATCTTTCACAAGGATATCATTGAAATTTTCTCTTCTCCTATTTTTTTTTTGGCATAGTTACAACATATCTATACATTTTTAACCATGACTAATTTTTATTAAAAAATTTAGTTATCACATTTAATACTAAGATCTTTTTTTCTAATTATATTTAGTTTAACGAGTATTTTTTATGAGAATAATGCTGAAATTTTCTTTTTTTCTCTTTTCTTTTTTCTATCTCTTTTCTTACAATATTATGAAAGTAAACTTTTAATCGTTCTTGTCAAAAAATATTTTTTATCAGAAAACCTAATCGGTTATATTTAGTGGGATTTTTTTTCATTCACAAAATAGTTAATCCAAAATTTTACTTAAGAGATTTAATGAACACTTGGTTTTCTGTTTAACCTTTCTTTAAGTTTAGGAAATGAATCAAAAGTTTAAAACATGTACTAGGAAGAAGGAAAAGGAAAAGGTAGAAGAAGAGACAGGAGGCGTTAGGGTTAGGTGCCCTTCCTTACTATCTGTGAAGTGAAAGAGAGCAAGTGGGGGTGTGTAAGCATGGAGCTGTAACGGGTCCTCTCAAGTAGCAAATGTTGGAACCAAGTGAAGCAGTGAGGAGCCAATGAAGATCCGTTACACACAAGTGGTTTGGTGTTTTTCTGTTTTCACTACTTTCCCTTTTGATTTCTCTTTTAATTTTCTGGCTCGAGTCGTCATAGACTTTTCAACAGTAGCTAGGGTGTGCAAGATTCCACTAGCAAAAAAAGGGTAGGGCTAGCTCTCATCAACATGGTTTTGATAATGGGGATTTTGATGGGATCGAGGTTCTCAAAAGCCATTCGTGACTAGGGTTGATACTTTTGTTTTTGCTATTTTGTTTCCTCAGTTTTTGTCGGTTTCTCAGGTGGAGTTGGATTAGGTTGGAAAATTTTCACGCATGACCCTGATGAATTGCTAGCAAGGAGAGCACTAGCACACAAGAGGACACACGCTTCTGATTTATCTTTTTATTTGTTACAGTAAGGGAGTGAAGACAAAGCCTAATCCTAAAATATAATACTAATTGCATTTTATCTTGGGGTTCTCTAACTCATTCAAGTAACAATGAAACCAAAAAACTTCATAATAAATGATTAAGGTAATTCTCTATATACTTAAAAACGTTTCATTGGTATAATTTTCTTAATTATACCAATTATTTACTCTGGCCTTTATCCCATTTTTATTATAATTTGGATTTAGACAACCTTTATAGTGATTTAAATCTATTATTCTCTATTGCATTTTCTTAATCTTTTTGGTTTTGGCTTTCTCACTTAATTGTTAAAGAAATCAAAGCAGAAACTTTATCTAAAATTAATGTACCGTGATTTTCATCAGTATATTTTTTAAGTTGTGGTTGCTGTTACAATCATACTGCAGCAAAACATGGAAAAACGACAATATGGAGACGCTGTTTAACTTTACTTTTTAATCATTTCACTGAACATTTTTTCAAATGGACTGACTGCTTCAAGAAAAAATGCTATAAACAAGATGTTAAAAGTTTAATGTTGATAGATTTGATAATGTCCAGTAAATATTAACGAAATTTTATATCGATTGTTGTAAGAACATTAATTAAAGAATTAAATATTAAAGGAATAATATAAAGATAAAATATTTAATATATTAAAATCAAAATGGTTATTTATTACTTTTAAAAAAAAAATAGTGTGTACCCTTCAAATATGCATTAGTATTTGTATTCATGTGGTATGCAATATAAATTATAATTTTAAATTTAATATTTTAATTATGATTTATTTATC
This sequence comes from Glycine soja, assembly GCF_004193775.1. Classification (NCBI taxonomy): domain Eukaryota; kingdom Viridiplantae; phylum Streptophyta; class Magnoliopsida; order Fabales; family Fabaceae; genus Glycine; species Glycine soja. Next base: position 35,417,497 of record NC_041004.1, read on the forward strand.
AGCTATGCTATTTCCAAAGAACAGCAATGCAATAAGTAAATTCTAGCTATTATTCCAGAAACAGTCGTTAAATGTAAAATTTAACACAATCAAGAAGAAAATTAAAAACTGTATGCTGGCAACTTTAAGATTTTTATTAAAGATTTATCTATGATTGACGTCATACACTCTAAGACTATCTCTGTAAATGTACAATTATAAATTTGCAATAATATTCATATGCATCTTTGCCAGGCACCCGCCATCGAGTTATAGTTACATACGTTTTGAAAAGTTCAAAGTATATAAATCAAGCAATATATAGCTTAGGATAAAAAATGTGAGGACACAGTTGTTGCTACATGTGTCTGAGGCACAGTATCCTAATTGTGCACTCAAACTCTAATTGAAGTAAAAAAGAAGGAAAAATAAAAATAAATAAATAAATAAACTTTTCAGTCAAGCTGAAATTTTGACTCATTTTGATCGTTGATTTGATTCAATGCGCAATTGCAAGGAGAAGACACCGTTCTTTTTCATTATCTTTTGTGAAAAATCTTCTTTATGATGAAAAACACATAAAGGACTTCCACTAAAAAGTATATTATACTAACAAATCATGCACACAAGTTTGTATCTTTCAAAACCAACCAAAACAAAAAGCCCTCTCACTACTTTTTATCCCACATTGTTTTGTACTCTACACTAGCCTTCATTTGTGTTAAAGGCGAAGGAAAATGTCCTTAGATGAATCAAACAATAAACTTCCGAGTTGTCAATCCTTTTGTAGTAATTAAGACTACTCCTTTTTTACTTTGAGCATTTATCTATCTTTCAAGTTGCCAAAAAACATATCCATTTCAGCAATAAAGAGGGTCTATTATTGAATCCCACTTAAGTCCTCTTCTCCAAAAGTTCCTGGTCAAAAATCATTCTCACACAAAATGATATGTCACAGATCGAGCCCTTACAATCAATCATTCAGCCAATCGAAGATGCATCTTTATGATCTTTCTTTGTCTAATTTAATACGAATCATGCACCGCCTTCACATAATTTATAGAAGCTCTCTATAATGCTTTTGCTTTATTAATTGCTCTGAAAGCTAAGCTTTCTATTATCAAAGTACGTGCAATCTCATGCATGTAGCCTCCCCAATAGATCGAAGAAGCTTTGTTCATGGCCATTGAAGACGGAATTGTCGTTATGGAAGGTGAGTGTTGAAGAATATCAGCCAATAGAACTGATGATGATGTTATATGAGGGATCTAAAAGCAATACAACTAGGGTCCTTCGTGCGATTGACTCTAAATTGTTGAGAATAGACTTTGTGCAAATAACTTATGATAGATAAACTCACTTTAGGGAGATTGAATCGAATTGAATACAATATGATTGATCATTCAATTCAATAATTTGTTTAAAATTGATTTAAATTGGATTTGATGATTCATTTTTTTTTCTAAACGTGAAGTTGATATTAAATAAATCTAAAGGTATACAATAATCATCAGATTAAATTTTGGAAGTTCTAACTATCACATCTAAATTACAAATATAAAATATTAGTCAAGATAATAATAATAATAATAATGAAATTTATTTTAAAAATGATACTAAAAAAAAACGGATACACATTTTAATATGACGTCATTAAGATAATCATTTTTTTTCAAAAAAAATAAGATAACAATTTTATAACTTTTTATATAAGTATGAAATTATACATTTGCATATGTGAGTTTGAGTTTAGATTGAATTGAATGAGGTTTTAAAATTTATTTGAAATTTGACCAATCTAAGAAAAAGTTTAGTTTTTATAATTTTTAATTTGTTCAATATTCTGTTTATTTGGTACAGTTATAGCAATTTGTATTATATTGAATCACTTATGAATATCTCTAACTTATTCTATTTTAAAATATATTTTTTGCTGAGCAAACAAAATAAATTGTTAAAAATATTAAATGGTTTTAATTATAAGAAAAATTAACTATAATGGAATGAGTTCACTATATTAAAATACTCAAAATAAATTAACAACGAATTATTAGTGTCTTTTATTTGTAAAATATTAACTGATATATAGTAATAACAATAAAAATTAATATATAGTTAATATATCTTCTTGTTTAAAGTTACAAATGAAATTAAACAATTCATTGGATATTTGGAAATAATATAAAGTACATACATGAAAATTAATCGTAGAAGATAAGAATATCTCTTTCTCCTTTCCTTTTACCTGTGTTCACTACACGAATGCGTTTACTTTAGAGAAAGGTTTCATGATGAATTAATTTCAAGTGCAAGGCTTTCTCATTATAACAGGATATTCAAAAGTATTCCCTGTTCATGATCAAATATTCTACCTTTTTTTTTTCTTTGGAAAAGAATTGATAACTAGGACAAGACCTATGTTTTGATTCCACGTAGAAAAAAAATTTCTCGTCGAATTTTGTCCCGTTTCCATGCCTTATTCAGTGGTACAGTTATGAAGTTTTATATATTTGGGTCATGCACACTCATACTGTCATACATTAGAATCTAAGTAAATTTAGGAAAATAAATAACAAAAATATTAAAAAATTACATAAAAGTCAGGAATAACTAAAATTTATTAAATATCATAAATACTACTAGAAATTGTATAAGGATGCAAATACTATAAAAAAAAGTGGATACATTAGGATTTTTTATAGAGAGAGGATGAGGCTTTGACAATGGAAATGTTGTTATTGGTGGTCTCGCTCTTGATCTTCACTACACCATGAAGAAAATGTTAGCGACAACAAAAGGACTAATCTCCCTAGATCAAAGCTTATCGATCGAGCATATATAACTTTAAGACGAGTTAGATCATAACACGTTTTGGCCAGTGGAAAACTATTTTCTTGAGATCGTCTTATCATGAAACTGTTTATTCTTGTCCTTATAATTTTGGAAATCTTAATCCCTATAGATGTCTTGTGGGTTGTTCAATGAGCCTGAAGAGCATCCTTTAGTGGGTGGCTCCAAACCTTCTAATAATCCGGAATTCAGACATTATTTTTCGTTAAATTTTCAAGTTATATTCATACATTTTGATATATTTTCCTTGCAAAAACTCTCAGGTTGATATTAACTTGTGTAACATAAGCACCAAAGAGAATTTACTTGAAAATGATTGGATTGTGCAGTTTTGAAGAGAAATTTGACACTCTTTGAAGAACCACGACCATGGATAATCAACCATGGCATGGCCGTCAGAAATGACCACGACCATCAGGAGAAAAATGAAGTTTTGATGATCAATGTCAATTTTTCGATCACGGTCGTGCTTATGGTCATTTAGAATTGCAAGCAAACAGTATCCAAGACCATGGGTAGTGAACCACAGTTGTGGATGTCAGTGTTGTCTGTCACTTCTCCAACTTATATAAATAGAGAGTTTTAGTCTCTAGGTTTTTTTTAAAGACAAATATAAGTTTCATTAAGGAAATGAAAAGGACTTAACATCAAACTTGTACAGTTGTACAATATATCACTATACCAGAAAAATGTTCCAAAAAGAAAGCCTTTCAAAGTTGAGGGATTGAAACAAAAGAAATCATATTCCCTCAAAAGATATACCCATCCAAATACAAAAAGATTTAAGAATTGTTATGAACATCCCGTCGGATTAGTGCACCAGGAGGAGTAGAACATTCCCGGTACTACCCCCTTTTTTTATAGGATCCATTGCCCTGACATAGCCTTGATTTGGGCCACCACCCCCATGAGTTTTGGTCTTCCTTTCCTAAAAATAATGTTGCTCCTCATGAACCAAATACACCAGCAAATCACATGCCAAAAAAGATATCTTATAGGCTTCAATTTCTTCCCCTAAAAGCACTCTCCTAGCTGAGTATATAGTTTTTAAATGTTTGTTGGCATAACAAAACTAAGCCCAAGCCACCCCAAGACTACACAACCCAAATCCCATAAGCAAAAGGGCATACAAAAAAAGGTGGTTGTATTCCTCGATCTCTTTTCCACAAAGAACACACGCTTGGTCCAACAAGGTGGTAATTATACCCCTTCTATGAAGTTGTGTTTGTGTTGGCAGCCGGTTCTGAAGAAGTCTCCAAGAAAAGACTAATACTTTGGAGGGCACAATGGATTTCCAGTTTATGCCCTAAGTTATTATCTTTTGTTCTTTTGTGTGTTTTTGGAGTTTCTGAAGAAAGAAAAGGGTCATGATAGACTGTTTAGCTAAAAAGGAGCGTGGAGATCACAATTGGAATAAATTTGTGTAAATTCTCTTTTTCTTTTATTATGTCTATATTTTTATTGGACTTTCTAGTTTTGTCATAATCATGACCGGTTAGTTCCTTTAGTCTAAGATTAGGATATAATTATATGTTGTATCCCTTTCTAATTTTGATGGAATTCTCAATGTTATTTAGTTAGTTAAATTTTTTTCTCTATTCTTATTGTTATTTTAGAACTGATCATTCTGGACCTTAATTGATTATCTATTAATGATTATCTACATGTAATTGATTAATTTGAGAAGTAATTATTTTCATATGACTTGCATGAACAAACTGATTGTATGATTCCCCAAAAGATTAATTATTTACCACTCTTTGTTTGAGAACTTAATTCTTTGCACTAATTTGATAGTTCTATGATCAATTGATTATTGAATTATAACATAAATAGCATTGTTAGATCATGATCAAGACTAATAATTGAATTAAGGGATACTAGTAATTGAAGATTAATTTAATTTGTGTTTCGTTATAATTAGAATTGGATGGAAAGGGGATATGCATGAAATCACAATCCTAGATTGTTTATCATAACTGTTTTCTCACAAACTTTTCTACTTTAATTCGTCTTTTTTCTCAAAATGATAATTGAACACAACTATTTCTTAAATTGATAAAATTCAATTTGCTTAAATATTGCTAAATTGATGAACATAATTGGTCATCTGGGTACGATATTCGGACTTAAGTCCGTTGAACTACTATGTAAGGTATGTTTGTCTTTGTGCAACCACTATTTTTATGCATCAAATTTCTGACGTCGTTGTCGGGCACTTGTTGATAGTTCCCAGGTAATCAATTTCAATCCCTTTAAAATTTTAATTCTTCGATTTTAGTACCTAAAAGTTTAATTTTTAGTATTAAGTTCTTAATTAATTTGTTTTGTCTTAATTAGTCATTTTTAGAATATTTTTTTTTCTTATTTGTGTTTATATCACTAATATCATCACACTATATCGTTCAAATCATTATTAACAAATAATGACAGGTGGAAGTGGAACTACATGGCCAAACATCAACCCAACCCACTTGAACTCACTCGAAATACCTTGAAAATGCCTAACTTGTCATTCACTTGAATAAAATACTCATCAATTGTTTATCCTTAGATTTGGGTATAAAGATTTTAAAGTGTGACAAACTAAATACATTTATTTTAGGCTCAATGGACTAGAATTTTAATTCAAAAGCATATCAACTAAATATTCTAAATCAAGACAACAAATTAATTAAAGACTAATAACTAGAATTTAAATTTTCAAGGGACAAAAATTGAAGAATGAAAATTTTACAAAGACTAAAATAAAAAAATAAAAATCTTATAAGACTAAAAACTAAATTACAAAATTTTGTCAGGACTAAATATTGGAACCAAAAATATTACACCACATAAAACCACTTGAAAGTGTCAGGTGCCTCACCCACAAGGTAGCTAGACACATGGAGCTTTCTTGTGGTGCCTCCTTGTGATTCATGACATGTGTCATGTTGATGTGGTCAATTATTTATTATGTCAACACTTAATGGATTTATTTTAATGTAAGGATAAAAAATTCATGAAAAACTAAAAATTATAAAAAATTTAATGGACTAAAAACTTAATTAACCTTAATATCTATTTTTCACAAATATCCTTGAACACGATAAGTTTCTATAAGACTTGGAACTATAATTCATTATCAATTTATAATTTTGTTTCTCCTAAAAGCAGTAATTAGCTCTTAATTTTTGTACTGTTAGATAGAGTACTGACATTGTTTTATTGGATCACTAATTAAGAAAATTTTCTTATCTTTAAGAGTTGTATGAATTGTTGCACTATTTGTGAGACATAACTTTATAATTGATGCTCTTGTCCATAGGCCGACCTTATGTTGTTTTGAGGGGGTGCCAATTTGAAAAACAAGACACGAGTATATGTTTAGTATTGTTATCTTTTATTTTACACTTCTATTTTTATAATTTAAACTTGTTGCTCTCAATTTCTCAGTCGGATGCAAATGCATTTCCTGATTTTAAGAAAAATACAAGTATATATATATATATAGTGCTATTATATTTTTGCTTCAACTTTCTTTTTATAATTTGAAACTATTGCCCCCAATTTTTCAATTCTTGTCAAAGTTTGTTTTTTATTAACTAGTTTTGTTTCTTTCTTTGCTCACTTAGTATTTTTAAGCTTTATTCAACTACACATTTTATTCTATCTCATGTAACAATCAAAATCAATTATGGCTATAACACAAAGGTTTTTATATACTTACTGCAACCACCTCATAATCGCTGTAGTCATGTCAATCGCATTTTTCCACAATAATATTCCATAATGCCAAGAATCACAACAAAATTACAACCGTAATTTAAAACCTTAATGATAATTTGATTATATTTATAAAAGTAAATTATCTCCATTGACTTTCGATCCTAGATCCGTTACTACTTATGTCAACTAAGGAATATTTTTTTCATTCAAAAAAGTAGTAAGAATTATTGAGAATTAATATGAGGGGAAAAAAATAATTATGCTTAGAGCATGGCATATTCTTTATAAATAGGTTTAATGCCTTTCATACAAAATTTGTATTTGTATTTTATTTTTCTCTTTATGTTTAAGAGATTCTTCATAAATGTAACAATGCAAGATGCTTTAGTATATATTTGTATTCAATGACGTTTGCCACCACAATATTAGTATATGTTTCTAGTTTTTTTTTCTCATATTGTATTTTATCTTTTTTTTTTAATTTTTTCAATATTTCTCTACTTTAGATTAAATTAAGTATTATTGTTATTATCATCACTACCACATATAACTATCAGATTTATGACCATGGATAAACTCATGACTAGGGGTGGAAGTAAGCCTAATCGTCCGTCGAGAACCTATGGCTTGACTTGTTTAAGGATTAATTTGACTCAACTCATTTAGCAAATAGATTAAACTTAAGCCTTTTAAAAATCCTATTTAGTAAAAAATCATAGGCCTTAAGAAAAACCTATTAAGTCTGATAGGCTAGTCCGTTTAACAATATGTTATAATAAAAATATTATTATTAATATGATATATACTATTATAATTACTTATTTCAATTATAAAATTATTTTAAATAGTTTGACGATTTAAATCATTTTAGTTAATGTAGTATAAAAAGGTAGCAAAAATATAGATTCTTTGCTTTTGGTGAGACTTAAAAAACTTTGACAGAACATGTCACATATAATGTTTGTAGACAAATTTTATCCATATCTTGTAGTTTAAAATTATCTTATTATTTTTTAATGAAAATCCTTATTTTTATTTTAAAAATAATACTTTTTACATTTTAATAAGAAATAGGTCTTTAAATAGACTGATGAGCCTGACAAACTTTTATAAAGATCGGACTCAAGTTTAAAGATAGACTTGTGACAGACAACAGACCTAAACTTAAACTGTAAAAATATAAAATCGATTAGGTCAAACATAAGTAGGACTCAATACAGCCTAGCCTATTTTCACCCCTAATTGTGACCAAGATGACATCCATGACCTCAAGATTGCTCATAAGTTGATCATCATGTGTTTTTATGTTATACTAATAATGTGTCATGAAAAAAATACAAATAAAAGACAAAAAATCTAAAGAGAAAAGATATAGAGATGAAAGACAGAAAATAATTATGTTTAATTTTATTTGGTTCACATAATAAACAATATTTATACAAATAAATAAAAGATAACAAAAGAAATTGTAAAACTCTAATCATATAAACATTTATAATACCTTTTTAATTTAAATTAAAGTCTTATTAAATAAAATTAATCACATCATATTTAACAACAAGTAGTTAATTCCAATAGTGTTGTACTTGATCCCCTTAAATAAGGTATTAAGTTCAAATCTTATGGATGAAAAATGTGATTGGAAAGGAAGAACTTCACTTTAAACGATCAATCATGTTTCACAACAAAAATTAATCATCAATAAATATTTTGTATCATTAATATTGTTGTAAAAAATCATCATATATTTATTAAGAGGAATCAAGTCAAATATAAAAAAAAAAAAAAAAAGATCGTTAGTGGCTAGATGTCGAGCTGTTCAAAAAAAAAAAGTAGCTAGATGTCTATAAAATAATGATACTAATTCGTATTGGTAATAACCACTAAAAGTTGTAGAATAATAGACGAGGTTTGACTACGTTTATGCCACATATGGGAACTAGAAGACTTTAGAAGTAGGATTTAGTTTTTGATATGATAAAAGTGCCGTTACGCAATTACTTTTAGTGCTACACATTTCTACTTCTATTTCCATTTATAAAAGATAGTTTCTTTACTTATTAATAGGATAAGAACATGAAAGCATGCGTATACTCAACACTTGTTATATTATTACACGAATGAAATAGATAATGACGCAACATGTTAAATAATCTTTAGCGAAGAGATGTGTATGTGATTAAACAACTAGCTTATTTTGTTGAACCTAACTGGGGCCATTGTCATTTGGGGATGGAAGATAGTGCTGTTTTGAAATAAGAAGGTAACGCGTAATTAATGTAGAAAAAAAGTGAGATGAGAAGGGGAAAATTGACGAGGCTATTAAGTGCAAGTGCATCTAAATGTACGTGATATATGATAGGAAACAGATCGTTTTCATGCAAAGTATGAGCATTTATTACGCACATAATAACATCGATAAAGATATTTGCATGCAAGCATGCAATAATTAAAATTAAAAAAAAGTTATGTTCACTTAAACACGTGTGCCTTATAAATTAAGCAGTTTCGTGTTGAAAGGGATACCCAGCGAACCAATTGAGATTGAAAACGCAAACAGTAGTGTGTTTGTGCTTGATATTGAGTGATGACATCTTGGGGGATAAATTGAACTTCGAGCAAATATATATATATGAAGTTATATAAAGGAGTATACGCATATTGTAAAAAAAAATCCAGATTTTTCCATTCATCAATCATCTGTATAACTAGGCTCAACATTAATTTCATTTATTTATTTATTTTACTCGAATCCTATATATTAATGGACACCAGTGGTAGAATAATATATAACATGCACGTTAATAATAAAATATTTGCGATTTTATGGTAGTGTCATTTCAATACGTCTCATTTGAATTTTTTACAACCATCCTTGTGAATACACGTTTATATGTATAGTCTTAATCTTAAATCATTATCTAACTTTTTACATATAGCATGATAGTAAGGTTAATGAATACCTATTAAAAGCGTGTACGCGTGTACATGTACACCATCATGTAATAAATGCACTGCTCTTGTTTTTAGATATAGGTTTTCTTTGGATAAGTTTTTTCAGTAGGATTCTATTTATAGGAGAAGAAAATATATAATTAAAAGATAAAAAAGAAAATTTTCTTATATAATTTAAAGTTAATTTGTATAAACTAATTTATAGAAGTTCCTATTTAGTTCTTTTTTTTATTTCAAAAACCCGATTTTGATTTATACATAAGTTAATTCTAACTTATGAGAGAAATTCATTTTAATTTCCTTTCTTTCTTGTTTTAAAAGGGTTTATGGAGAGATTCATTTAAATAAATTAAGTTGTAATTCTATTGAATTTCTATACAATAAATTCAAAATAAAAGCAAGATTTAAAAAAAAAAAAGACTCGAGTGTAATAATGAATCATGAATGCTACGTTGAATCTAATATAAAATAAAGACAGAAATAAAATAAGAAATATAAAATAAAATAATTGAGTTCCAGTATGAACAAGATATAGGTTATATTTATGAAGGGAAAAAATTATCACGTTGGTATTTAAAAATGTAATCTGTGTTATTTGATTACCAATATGTATTTACTCTTTTTTATTTAATAAAAAGTCATATACGTTAATAATAATAATAATAATAATAATTATTATTATTATTATTATTATTATTATTAAATATTTAAAGAAAATCTTAAAATAAAAATATAAATTTTATTGATAAAATAATTATTAAAACAAAATCAACCATCAGATTTTGATGTGAAATATGAATTTTTGTCGGTACCAATTGGTCTCAATCCCTTTTTCTCTTTTGTACAAATCAAGATAGAGTTAATTAAAAACCGGACTCTTTTCTTATATATGGTGGATGATGATGCTTGTGGCTAATATTCAAAGTAGTGGATTTTGTAGATGGTGTTATTTTTTCCATAGATACCTTTTTTTAAGGAAATTTCTAGACACTATATATAAATGCCTCTTTAAGCAGAAACTCAAATCTTAATTTTTCATGTAATGAGAGATAAGCTTTTTTTCACTTCACTAAAAAAAAGATTTTTTTTACTGGATCCAACCTCCTATTAATTTTAGAGGTGCTATTTAGTACGAATTTATGTACAAGTTTTTAAATAAAATGCATTGTGAAATGCTGCATTTTCAAGTAAATATTAATTTAAAATTAAAAATATATAAAATGAGATTTAACAGAAAATGTGATTCTGTAATTTTGACCAAAATATTTCGTCACTATTAGCCTATTTTAAAATGAATTTTAACACTAAAATTATGAGAGTTGCAATAACGCAATAGTGTGCACACAACCACACACACAATAATAAGAGAAGTAAATTGGGTGTATGATCATACGTATACATATTAAAAATAAATACATGATTTTTATATGCTCACATATAAATAAGAGTAAGAAGGATTGGTGCATTGGTATAAAAACTTATTATATTTATATGTGAAAAAATTGTCTATTTAATAAGCAAATTTTTAATTTTTTTGTGTAAAATATTTCCTTGAAATAGCAGACAGAAACAATCATACATACTACAAATTGAGATTAATGAATAACATGATCTTTGATCCTAAGAAAAAAGAACAAATCAATATATTGTGCAAGTATAATCATGCATAAATTGTTAATATTACAGTTTTTTGAGATCGAATCATTTAAAAAAAATCTTAACACACAAGTAAAAATAGTAAGATGGTTATGTAATTATACATATACAAGATTAAAGTTATTTTAAATTACAGTTTAAAAAATTATATATTTATATTCATAATAAAATTCAGTGATTAATATTTATTTTTCTTATTCTCACGTAAAAATAGATAAAAAAAAATACTCTCATGCATTTAATATATAGATCCTATATATAACTTATCCATGTTATAATGGGCAGGCTTACAATCATCGATCTCCATAATACCAAATGGCATTGGAGTTAACAAATCAATTGCACTACATTGGAGTTAATATTCTAGAAATAAGGGGGGAATTGAAATTTGTGGAAAAGAAAAGCAATCACCCAATTATATGCATAGCGGTACTGTACGTATAGTGGAATCCACAATTCCATTTAATACTCAAGTGATTGTAATAGTCATTTGTGAATAAAAGCTCACACTTGCAGCAAGTAAGATGAATTGGTTTCTATTGTTACCGAACAATATGGATTTAAATTGGTACAAATGTCCACGGCATGTTTCTGCATAACGATATTGACATTGGTTGAAACTATATATATATATATATATATATATATATATATATATATATATATATATATATATATATTTCAAACAAGTTGATAGCCCTTTTTTTAATTACCTAAACCGTCCCTTTTTTTCTAAGACACGTACCGTGGTTACAATTAAGTGCCCTTTCTTTAGGTGGACCAAAAAAGGACACTTATTTTCTGGAATTTGATTGTCTTCAACTATTTTAGTGGAAAAAGTAGCACCACCTAACCCACTATCCAATAATGACCACATCATTAACATTCAGCAGCAACGTTTTCCCACGTCCCACTGTCGAGATCATTCTATTCGTCGGTGAAAAAAATGTTATCAGAATATATGAGATGTCGTTTTACATTTACGATCCTATTATTAACTTTGGCATATTCGATCCCTATGACCATATATTCATTGTCATGTAAAGTAATCGTGCTAGCTGTTTTACATGTAGTGGATCCAATTGAGTTTTGAAAGCTTTACGAATTTATTTCAATAATTTGGATGCTATACCAAGAGAAGAGATTAGCCATAAGTCAAGTCAAGTAAGCAACTCAGTCTCTTTCTACTCGTATTGCGTATAGGAGGTTCTTGTTTGTCATTTTGAAGAAATCATTCAGAAAACCTGCTTAAAAATTATGGTTAGAGATGCTCTTTGTGTGTTGTGGAGAGTATGAGTCGATAATTCGAGTTTATATAACTATTAAGTACGACCAACACTTAGATATGTATTTAGCGATGTGTTGTGTTAACCGAAAATATACTTGGCTAGCTCCCATGCCAAGGTTGAGTATGTATACACCTCAGTTGATCACATTAAACCCAGTTTATTCAACTTAATAGCTAAAAGATAACTCACTTGATTGCTAGTCCAAAAATCACAGAATGTACATGATTAGATATAAAGACCATAATGTTTGAACAAAGATATGAAACATGTTTTACCCCTCGAATATCACATGGTTTCTATTATAATCAAGATAAAGTTTGATATTGGAATGGTGAGTTTTGAGATGATGATCTATGCAGGATATGTAATGCATCCGATGAGTATAAAGGTATAAAGTTCTGTCTTCTAGACGTAAAATTACGTATTAATTGAACATGGCCCAACGTGCATAAGTGAACTTCCGTCTAGTGTTAAGTGAATGGATCTGCATCCGATGAGTGTTCTTAAAAAATTCAGCATCCAATGTGTTGTTCCTTTCGTTCAACGTTTAATGAAAAACTTACACTTTGATTTTTATATTCACAAGTTTTTCATCCAAAGTTGTCACGTGAGAACCTCTTTCCGGATGTTAAGGTTATACTGCTCTTATATTCGTTTATTCTTGTATGCATCTAATACTCCATCTATTTTTTCATATGTTCTAACGTTTGAATTTCAAGCATTTAATGAAAAACAAAGAGTCCTAAAGTATAAGTACAAACTCTGATCAAAAGTAAAGCTACACTTTGAGGTTAAGTGCTAAGAGAAGACCAAAAGTGGAAAAAAGCAGAAGAAGATTACAAAATTTCTAAAGGGTGTAGTAATTTTTAGAAAAGAATGAACACCTACTTTTTCTCTCTTCTCTGTAGAAGTAGACTCGTGAAAAGAAGTAATGTGTCAAAGCTCCCTGCATTTAATGCACGATTAGAACGAAGAAATTACCAAGACTCAATCTCACAATGACTATCTTCTACTCTGATGCCTACATAAAGAAAAGAAAATAAGATCATATGATCAACTAAAGGGAAAAATGACTCTCACCACCATATCTAAGTGGAGAACATCTCAATTTTTTATAGGTATATTTATGCTATGTTCGACAAGGTATTTTAGCTAGTTCTTTTTTCTAGCTGAAAAACTCATTTAGTTGTTTGATAAGTAAGTTTTTTTAAATAATTTCTTAGTAGTTTTTCGTATTTTTTGAAATACTATTTGAAGTAATATTTTTTAAAATGATAACTTCTAATTTTTTATATTTTTTTTACTTTTATCCTTGATATATTTATTTATTTTCTTGTTACCTTTTTTTAAATAAATTATGGTATTATTATTTTTGTCATTTTACACTTTTCAACTACTTCAACAACTAATTTTTCAAAACACTTTTAATTTAATAAGCTAGTTTTTCAGCTCTCAGTTAACTTTTCAGCTAGTTTTACCAAACATAGCCTTTGAGTCCACCATAACACCGAAGTAAGCTTTCCTTTGACCACCATAAAATATTAGCAGTGGCCAAAGTTCAGTTAAGTTTTTGTCTCAAACTAAATTGAACTGTACAAACAGTTCTTAATAACTGAACTGTCCATTGGAGAAAAACAATTTGGTCCATCTTTTAAAAACAATACAATTATAATATTAAATTAAAAAACTGAATTGAACTATAAACAGTTTGATGTAAACAACAGAAATGCAAGTTATAAAATGTCATAGTTTCAACGAAAATACAAGTAAAATTTCATAGTCTCACTAATCAATATACTTGGACAGAAGATGAACTAAAAAAATTAACAAGACACAGAAAGTCTAAAACAAAGTCGGTCCTGTTGATTAACAAATTAGGTCCTAAAATTGTTGATGATAAGGAAATGCTCCTAGAATTGCAATCTCTAGCTTCCTTAAACTTTTTCTACTTGAAAATATCATTACCCTGAAATATACATGGTTGCAGTTAGCATCACCATACAAGACAACAATGTTAACCAATCTGACAAACAAGATAAATATAAATAGTAATTACACTCAATTAATGTTCCTTCACCTAATGTCCTTCAATCAACAAGATTAATAGTGGCGGTCAATGAAGTTCCTTCATGTGGAGACAACATATCTACAATAGAAAGATATTTTGTTACTTTCTAAAATTTATTATAAATGCATAACCAATCTTGTTACCCTGAAATTGATATTAACTTTCCTTGCTCAAATTTCTCGAGCTCTTTAAAGTTCTCATCATTAAACATTGAAAAAGATGTTCCTTTCAACCAATCTTGTGTGCAAACCAATACTTCCACCATTCAAGAAGTAAGGGAACTTTGATAAGGATCAAGAATCCTTCCTCCAACATTGAATGAAGATTCTGATGCTACAGTAGAAATAAGAATTGCTAACACCTCTCGGGCCATACTTCCCAAGATAGAAAATTTGGTTAAGTTTACCTTCCACCAGTTTAAAATATAAAAATTAAATGACTTAGTTTTTGCATCAATTTTATGTTGGCTTGTTCGTAGATAGAAACTCATACCATAGATATCATCATCATCTTCTTCATCCAACTGTACTACTTCTTGGTTAATTTGAGAGTCTTCCTCAACACCTTGGTATTGCTCATAAAGTGATTTTAAACTAGAAGACAACTTCAACTTCAATACATCTGTTTGATCTTCATTAAATAAGTAGTTAACAAAGTGGTTAACATATTTCACCTTACACCTAGGATCAGAGACAACAACAATTAATAGCAAAATGTTGATAATGTTAGGTGTTTCCCAATATTTGTCATATTTAACTATCATTTGAGTAGCCACTAAACTTATGCAAACATCATTATGATTTCACACTTGCGAATCTTTCTACCAATTGAAAATACTTCCTATATATATATATATATATATATATATTGACATAGTAAGAACCAGAAATCTGCATCGTTGCATCATAAAGCATCTTCAAAAAACGTAGGAATGAACAAGCTTCATTTACAATCAAATTTTCAAGGTACATCATACCCCCTTTGTAGATCATCAACATACTTTTTGTCTTTCATTTCAAGTCTGTCAAATGTTTTTTGATACTTGATAGCTGCCTCCAACATTAAGTAAGTTGAATTCTACCTAGTTTCCACATCTAGGCAAGTGAGGCCCTTGTAGAGAATTTCCTCCTGTTCAACATAAACCCTTGAATTTAGCCAATCAAGATGGTGAGGATCTAATATACTTGGTTGCAACATGGATTCTTAAAACAGATTCTTTTATATGTTTCAGGCCATGCTTCACAATCAAGCACAAAATATGTGCACAACATCGCATATGGCTATAATTCCCCTTCAAAAGTACATTGTACCGAAACATGAACCTTTTTTAAGTGTTGAATCCCAAGGTCATTAGATGAAGCATTGTCCACAGTTACACTAAATACCTTATTCAAGTCTCATTCATTCAAGCATATTTCAACATTTTTGCCATATTCTCTCCAGAATGTCATGTGACTTCACGAAAGCTCAAAATTTTGTTTTGTAACTTCCAATTATTATTAATGAAGTGAACAGTCAAACTCATGTAAGTGAAGTTCTGGATTGATGTCCATGAATATGTGGTAAGACAAACCCTCATGCGGTGCTTGGAAATAAATTTCTTCAACGTTTCTTTCTCCTCATCAAAGAGTATAAAAATGTCACGCGTTAATGTAACACGTAATGGGGCACTAAATCATGGTTGCAAGACAAATAGAAACTTGATGAATGCTTCATTCTCCACAAACCGAAATGGTAGCTCGACAATCACAAACATCTTCACAAGTTCTTTTCAGCACAACTCTTGGTCAAATTTAAAACAACTTTAATGTAATCCTACCCCCCCTAGGGAATTGGATAGAAGACTCCAAGGAGATTAGGCTAGAGAGGCAAGAGAAGGCCCTAGGGTTCTCATGAGCCTTAGAATAGATTTTGGGTCCATGGGCTAAGTATGAGCTCACTTATCTTTGTACATATTAGATTAGGATTTTATTATTTTTGGGCCTTGTATTTAGGGATCCATAATGTAGGTAAGGTACTCTAGTAATGTAGGATTTTTCAGCCCTTGTATTTTAGGGCACCTAGACTAGTTTTTGTATTAGGGGTAGTTTTGTAATTTCACATGCATTAAGTGAATATTTGATGTGTGTGTGTTGGGAGATAAATTTAATTGAATTGGGAGAAGCTCAATCTAATTATATTTTAGAGAGAGAGGTGAGCATTTGCTTGCTACACCCTATTACCACATCATATAGTCCACTTTGTGCATATCCTTCATGCTTTACATGCCCCATGATATCTAAGCACACTTAGTGGAGAATCTTGGACTTGATCTTGGATTAGTGGGCTAAATCATAGCAAAAATTCACTAATCATAATTAGTGAAATTTTGGCTCCAAATTTGGTTCCACAAATTTAAATTCAAATTCTAGTGAAATTCAAATTTCTCTCCAATTTTGTATGATACTTAAGCTATAAATAGAGGCCTTGTGTGTGCATTTTTTAAACTTTGACCATTTGAGAATTACACTTCAAAGTTCAGACTTCATTTGAGACATAAAATTTCGTGCTCATTTTCTCCTTCTCCATCCACTCATCTTTTCCTACCTTCAAAATCTTATTCATGGCTTCCTATGGTGGTAAGCTTGTTCTTAACTAGTCTTCTCCTTGAAATGGCGTCTCCAATCATCTTTCTTCCTTCTTCATTTCGTGCCATTGATCTTCAAGAAGCAAATAACTCCATTGATGAAGAAGATCTAAGGCCTACAAGCTCCACATAGAGCTACATCAAACTTGGTAAAGAGCGAACACCACCTTCCACTTGCCCCTCTACAATTTGTGATGAAGAAGCATTTGATCTTTGCACTTTTTGTCCTTTATTCGGATTATCAGGGTATCTCCATAAATGATTCTTCATAATAGTTGGTCCACCCTTAAACTTAATTAGGTTACCACAATAATTGCATGTCGCCTTATAGTCTTCACTAGAATCAATTTTTATGCTTTAATGATGCTTTTGAATGATGCAGTAATGGAGCTTTAGCAATAGAGGCATCTGAAGTATGAGCAATTGCATGTCCTGTTGTCTCCGGTAATCAAGAATCCATCTAATTTTAGTTATAAGAAAAGCAAGAATAAGGACAAAGAGAAACCAATAATACAAAACTATGCTTTTCTAAATTCCACAACATCTATCACTTAGTAAAAATGAAGTTATACTTGACAACATAATAAGCTTGCACGCCATTGTTTAAATCAAACTCAAAGACTAATCCTAGTAATATTGAACAACAAAAGAGTCTTCTACACACAGACTATAAGGGGATAATGAAAAACCACTACACTTGGAAAAAGAAGGAAGAACAAGTTAAAAGTAATAATTAGACCAATGGTATACGCATAGGGAAAAAAAATCACAACAATATCTAAAACATTAGGAAAAACCATGTTTTAGCCACTAGTCTTAAATCAAATATATATAATATAGACAAATATAAAATATATCATCTAACTAGCAATATATTGGTATAAATGACAAACTGATATATGATAGCTCTCCTTGTATTGGTAAATAAAAAAAAAATATATAAATGGATGGTTGCAAGTCTCATCAGGCTCAAACGCATAACCCCACATCCTAAAAAAATACACAATCCCATCACCCAACGAAACAATAGTAGTCATAACTGAGTTCCAAGAAGCAACAGTTCTTCTAGGCATTTCATCAAAAACCTTCCTCACATCCACAATCTTCTTACAACACCTATAAAAATGAATCAAATTATTAACCCATAAACTGAGTGGATGTTTGTATAAGCACAATGGTTCAATCAAAATCAAATAACCCATAAATGGATTTGGGACTTAGGGTCTTACCTCTGTGATAACTAAAACTTGAGCCAGAGTACAAGAAGCGAGTGAGTAAGAACCTTGAGCGGCGAAGGTTGGGTTAGAGTGAACGACGAACGTGCCTCACTGCATCATTGAGTGAGAGTGTGTCACTGCATCGTGCCTCACTGCATCATGCAGCCATGTGAATGCTTGAGTTAAAGTGTTAAGTTAACAATTAACTATTCATTTTTTTAAATTAAAATGCATTAAACTATTTTTAACAACAGTTCAATTTTTTTAAATAGAATAAAAAATAAGTTTAGTTCAGTTTTTTTAAAATGTTTAATTATTATAAGTTTAGTTTAATTCAATTAACTACAAATTCAATTTATAACAATTATTATTAACATCCCTATAAAATATGGTTCAAATGTATGTTATGTTCATGCATCAATGAACCATAAAGCGTTGTTGTGCATAACAAAAAAGTTCAACTTAAAAACATAAAAATAAAAAACAATGAAATACACATAAAAATGTGTTTCTATTGTGCATTTCCTAAACATACATAACAATAACATGTTTTATTTTGTATTTTAGAAATACACAACAAGAATATAATTTTGTTGTGTGTATTATTTAACAGAAATGGGTTTCTATTGTGTTAGAGTTGCAACCTCTACACACAATCAAAACATGTTTTTTTTATTGATGAACCATATATGTAGCGAAAATGTGTTTCTGCTATGTGTAGAGATCGCACCCTATGTTTCCATTGTGAGTATTGTTCAACAAAAAAGTATTTTCATTAGGTGTATTTTTTAAAATGAAAAATAACAAAGCACATGTGGGAATAACAAAGCCCATTGGTCCATAGTATGTTCCAATAGGGAGTTTAGCCGTGAAGATAAACATTGGAGGGGCATACTTTCTACACTCTCATTATTGTTTCATTCACTTTCCATTGCTTTTCGAAAAAATCATTCCAAAATGCAATTGAAAGTCATGGGAAGTGCAAGATGTGACACCCTTTACCCCACACATATATGTACTAATAATAATTAAAAGGAATAGGAATGTGGTATTAATTAAAAAATTTAAAACACACTTAAATAAAAAGATTTCAAAAGGGTAAAAGGTTCACATTCACTTAATGAAATCATAATAGGACATGTTCAAATAAATGATAAAATTATCTCAGCTCAAAACAAAGCCACCTATTCTGAATGAAAAGAAGTCACACTAAAGCGAAAAACATAAAACAACTATATTAATCATGGAATTATAACATATGAAATAAAACTAAATGTCCCGATGTCACATTTATCATTTCCCTGGCACAGGCTAAGCCTTTCCATCTCCAACATAGAACTCATCATATGCTAGCTCACCTGAAATAAAATGGCATTTAGTCCAAACACAAATACACATTGGGAATGAGTTATCACATTCGTACATAATAAAACACTAAAGCATGTGAAACATAAAATACTTAGAGCTGAATTTACATAAACAACCTCACTACACAAAATCACACACATTATTCACACTTATTCAAGTTCTCACGCTCCAGAAAGTAACACCAAAACATCAGTCGTTAAACTCAATGAAAGTCAAACACAAGCATTATGCAATAGATACACTAGACCCAAGCTTACATGCAATGTGGTAGCATTTTCAGTGAAAAACCTCATCGACACTTAGGAGTATATGGCAAGACATGCCTCACAATGGGTACGTCAGGTCATTCTCACAAAGTAAAATCATTAGGAGACCAGTTAAAGTCACTCTGTCTTATGAGAATGCTCCAACCATGGGAGATTGACACAAGCTTAAAGGAGCACTCAAACCGAGTGTATTTACTTCCAAGGCCTAAACTCTGAGAAGTCCGTCAGGGTCTCTCCCTCTTGATTTAGGTCCAACCCAGACAATATTTTAACACATATACTTTGCCTATAAACTATGCAATACACACAACTACTTAAGCATTTTCAAAAACTATTTTAACTCGTGGCGCCTTAAATGATTAAACTCGTCGGGTCCTTACAGTGGAACTCATCATAAGTTGTCATGCATTAACTCGTCGCTCTTAAAGGGTCTTACAGTTGTATGATTGCATAATTCATAATTCACAACTTATTCCATACCACATCTCAATTTATCACTTAATCCAACCCCATGATCATTTATACATCTTCATAACATTTATAACAATGTTCATAAAACATAACATACACTTACGCATATATCACGATCAACCATAATGTTTTCAATTCCATAACAATAACCATTTTCAAAATCATGCTATGATAACACCACGATGTCCTAAATATCAATTTATAATATAAATAATGTAATATACATGTATGATAAAAAAATATATATATAATAATAATAATAAGTAAACATATAATAATATATTATGGTAACTATCACGTTAATATTCAAGAATATTAATTTAGGATCGAGCCTTGAAACGTATTAATTTATACTATAAGACTTGAAACAACCGTAAAAATAATTTATAATATTAAACATATCAATTTACACGAAAAAATAAATAAATCAGATTGCTTACATATGTATGTGATCATCACAATATAATATTTTTCAATTAAAAAGAACTTGTACAACAATTAAATTAAAGTGTAGCAAAAGTAATTATTATTAAGAAATAATTTCTACAACTTTATTTTATTTATTATTTTTATTACTTTTAATATTTGACATGATAATTTCTATGACTTTATTCAATTTATTAATTTTATCACTTTTATTATTTGACATGATAATTTTTATGACTTTATTTAATTTATTATTTTTAGAACTTAAACCAAACAATACGATATACGCAGAAACACAAAACATGTCAAATGAAAACCAAAAGCCTCGGAAAATCAAGAAAATGGATAATCTTTGAAAAAAAATAGTTGTGCCATTATCTACTAAAGCATCAAAGAAATAAGGTTGCAAGAGTGTTACAAAACAAAAGCAACACACCAAATTAAGCTACAAGGGAACGAGGCAAATGGGAACTGAAAAAAATCCATATAGACCAAATAGCAAAGCATTCTTTTCATACGTTAAACATGTCAAAAATAAGATGAAATCATAATGTAATTAAGCTTAAAAATTAACTATCTCTTTATTCACACAATCTGGATTTCATGATATTCATAAAGGTCCAAAAATCAAGTCTCAACATGATATATTATGCAAACAAATTCAATCAATTAGAAATTATGAAAATCTCTTTAAACAATTTTTTTTAATTAACACAAAAGAGGAAAACAAATAATTATTAGAAAAAAAATCAATTTTAGGGTTTACACTCAATATAAAAACGCATCACTTTCTCATCAAAACACCAATTGGTCTATCAAACACAATTCATCCGCGATTTAAAACATAACAAAATTACATTTCATAAAATAACCCAAAATAATCCAAAAATTGATCATCTAGGGATCCCTACACATGTTCATTATAATCCCCAAGCGTGGGTAACCCATCTCTTATCTCGATGTAGTCGCTCAAGCGTTCTTCATTAGCAATGGTGGCATTTCTGGTGCTCTCTAGAGTTTCTCCTTCGATTATTCTGTTAGGATTCTAGAGTGTCAAAGAAAAAGAAACAAAAATGTTTTGCAAAGTTGCTCAGAGTTAAAAGTTCATTTATATAGAGAGAAAATTGATGACCTATTTTTTTTTATTATTTTTATTTAAATGAAAAATCAAAATGCACGGCTATTACACAAGAAGCAATAGTGGAAGTGCAAGAAATAATAGCCAACATTGGAAGAGAAGCATTTGGTCTTTGCACTTTTTGTCCTTTATTTGGATTATCAGGGCATCTCAATAAATGATTCTTCATAATAGTTGGTCCACCTTAAACTTAATTAGGTTACCACAATAATTGCATGTCGCCTTATAGTCTTCATTGGAATCGAGTTTTACGCTTTGATGATGCTTTTGAATGACGCAGTAATGGAGCTTTAGTAGTAGAGGCATCTGAAGTATTAGCAATTGAATGTCCTGTTGTCTCCGATAATCAAGAATCCATTTGATTTTAGTTATCAGAAAAGCAAGAATAAGGACAAAGAGAAACTAATAATAGAAAACTATGCTTTCCTAAATTCCACAACATCTATCGGTCAGTAAAAGTGAAGTTTATACTTGAAAGCATAGTAAGCTTGCATGTCATTATTTAAATCAAACTCTAAATTCCATTTTTTATTAACCAATCAAGCTTGCACGCCATTGAGCGCGACATTTCACACTGAGCACAATTCCTCTTGGGTTGGAATTGCGCTAAGTGATATATCTAAAAGTGTTATTTTGCAAGTTCCAATAGTCAAAGCGTTAAGATGTGGATTATGAACCTATAGTCCAAATTTGAAGGTGATCCAACGGTTAGCGAGTCCGAATTCGTAATTTTACTAGAACAAGTTTAGGTAAAACTTGAAATCTCACAATTTCAACATAAGTCAATCAAACTCCACATAACCTAACATTCACATCAAGCAATCACATGTAGCTAATTCACACAACACCTCAACTCATCCAAATTAAGCTTCAAGGGAACGAGTCAAATGAGAACTAAAAAAATCCACATAGACCAGATAGTAAAGCATTCTTTTCATACGTTAAACATGTCAAAAATAAGATGAAATCGTAATGTAATTAAGCTTAAAAATTAACTCTCTCTTTATTCACACAGTCTGGATTTCATGATATTCAAAAAGGTCTAAAAATCAAGTCTCGGCATGATATATTATGCAAACAAATTGAATCAATTAGAAATTATGAAAATCTCTTTAAATGATTTTTTTTAATTAACACAAAAGAGGAAAACAAATAAATATTAGAAAAAAACTCAATTTCTAGGGTTCACACTCAATATAAGAACACATCACTTTCACAACAATTTCGCATCAAGACAGCAATTGGTCTGTCAAACACAATCCATCCGCGATTTAAAACATAAGAACAAAATTACATTTCATAAAACAACCCAAAATAATCCAAAAATTAATCATCTAGGGATCTCTACACATGTTCATTATAATCCCCAAGCGTAGGTAACCCATCCCTTATCTCGATGTAGTCACTCAAGTGTTCTTCGTTAGCGATGGTGGCATTTCTAGTGCTCTCTAGAGCTCCTCCTCCGATTATTCTGTTAGGGTTCTAGTGACCTAATTTTTTTATTACTTTTATTATTTTTATTTAAATGAAAAGCCAAAATGCATGGCTGTTACACAAGAAGCAATAGTGAAAGTGCAAGAAATAATAGCCAACATTGAAAGAGAGATAAATTACAAACTATTGAACTAAATATAGTAGGGAGTTGTTATTTTAACTTAATTAGGGTACCACAATAATTGCATGTCGCCTTATAGTCTTCATTGGAATTGAGTTTTACGCTTTGATGATGCTTTTAAATGACGTAGTAATGGAGCTTTAGTAGTAGAGGCATCGGAAGTATTATCAATTGAATGTCCTGTTGTCTCTGATAATCAAGAATCCATCTGATTTTAGTTATAAGAAAAGCAAGAATAAGGACAGAGAGAAACCAATAATAGAAAACTATGTTTTCCTAAATTCCACAACATCTATCAGTCAGTAAAAGTGAAGTTTATACTTGACAACATAGTAAGCTTGCACGCCATTGTTTAAATCAAACTCTAAATTCCATTTTTGATTAACCAATCAAGCTTGCATGCCATTGAGTGCGACATTTCGCATTGAGCACAATTCCTCTCGGGTTGGAATTTCGCTAATCGAGATGTCTAAAAGTGTTTTTTTGCAAATTTCAACAGTCAAAGCGTGAATATGTGGATTGTGAACCTATAGTCCAAATTTGAAAGTGATCCAACGGTTAGCGAGTCCGAAATCATAATTTTACTAGAACAAGTTTAGGTAAAACTTGAAATCTCACAATTTCAACATAAGTCAATCAAACTCCACATAACCTAACATTCACATCAAGCAATCACATGTAGCTAATTCACACAACACCTCAACTCATCCATATCAATCGAATAACACAAGAATTACATTAAACATAAATTTTAAGTTATCAAAATTTTAGGGTGTTACATTTTCATTGTGAATATTTTTCAAGAAAAGTGTATTTTCATTAGGTGTATTTTTTAAAAGGAAAAATAACAAAGCAGGTGTGGGAATAACAAAGCCCATTGGTCCATAGTATGTTCCAATAGGGAGTTTAGCCATGAAGATAAACATTGGAGGGGCATACTTCCTACACTCCCATTATTGATTCATTCACTTTCCATTGCTTTCCAAAAAAACCCATTCCAAAATGCAATTGAAAGTCATGGGAAGTGCAGGAAGTAATAGCAAGAGTGCAAGAAACAATAACCAACATTGGAAGAGTGATAATTTACAGGCTTTTGAACTAAATATATCAGGGAGTTGTTATTCTCACCCACCCTTATTGACATAAATATGATTCCTTTGTACAAATTGTACAAAAGAATCATATTTTCATTTCTCAATTTTTGCACTCCCTCATTAATACAACAAAAAAGTGTTTTTGTTTTGTACTTTTTGCATCCCCTTATTTATATAACAAAAAATGTGTTTCAGTTCATTGTCTAATAAAAGTGCATAATGGAAAAGTGTTTTTGTGGTGTATCTGAGTGAGATACATAATGAAAATGTGGTTACGTTGTGCAATTTTATCAGACACTCAACAAATATGTGGCTTTGTTGTGTATCTCATTGGCATACATAACAAAATTACATTTTCATTGAACAAACACACGACAAAAAAATGCACCTCTCACATAGGCTGAGACAAAGAAATAAGAAGTGGGAACAACAAAAAGGGTAAAGTGAAGTTGGAGATGGGGTGTGAACCAAATGGAGGAGAAAAGTGAAGATGGCAGTGGGTGGGAAGAGAAGGAGGAGGGGTGGGAGTGTAGGAAAACTGACAACAGGGGTAGTTTCATCCTTTGCATAGGATTTGAAGAAGTAAGGGTGTGAATAGTAACCAAAACCCGTTTAAGATTGTGCCACAGTAAGTCCCAAGTGTGAATTTATCCATGAAGCTAAACACAAAATGGTGATAAATTAAGGATCAAGCCCGTGCAAGTTATTATTGAGTATTTATATGAAGTGAAGAATGCTATTAGATATGCTTTCTTGGTAATTTTTTCCTACATGATACATCCCTATTTTTTTATTTTGCTTCCTACACCTCTCAATGCTTTAAAATTCCCTTATTACCCTCTGTTTATTTCAGAATGATGATTTTGAAATTATATTCCTATTTCCAAATAATTATTTCAGAATATAAAAATTCGATATTTCATAATAGATATTCCTGATAAATGAGCTTACCTCCCAAGCAGTTATGATCAACGATACATATAAAAGGGTATTGTACAGATAAATCAACTTATCTTCTGACTTCGAAACACTTATTATAATGGAAAATTATTCATGGACAAACTAAAGCGTTTTAACATGTATCAGCCCCCACCATGCAAAGAAGCTGGTAAACGGGATCAGAAAAGACAGCATCATCTATCACCACAAAATCCGGTTAGACATCAAGGTTTTAATTTGAACAGAAAATATGCTTTTAGCCTTCCAAATATTCCCTCATTATTTTAAATGGTACTTTACTCCCTCATTATAGACAAAGTGCATCAAGAGATAGTTATCTTAATTAATTAGAACCCGTTGATCATGTTATATATTCTAACTAATGATTTCATTAAAACAGCAGAAATTACAATTATTTTGCAGAGTGGTGGAAGACAGGTACATGTGGAGAGAATATTCCTGACCCTAGCATTCATTCATTCCTTACTCTTACACTCACAGGCAACCCTCCTTTGATCCTCATCGTCAAAGACAAAACATGCTCCGGACACGTGTCCTTATCCAAAGCCTCAATCTCAAACCTCTCCAATAACGAAGCTGCAATTGACTTCATCTGAATATAAGCCATTTCCTTCCCCAGACACATTCGTGGACCCGCGTGAAACACCGGATACCGAAACGGACTCTCGGCTCGATTCTCCAACCACCTTTCGGGCTTAAATTCGGTACAGTCCTTCCCCCACACGCTCTCCATCCTCCCCATCGCGTACGTGTGGTACGTCACGAACCACCCCTTCCCAACCCTAGTTCCGTCCGGCAATACGTCGTCGTTTAGGCACTCCATCGTGTCAACCGGCACTGGCGGGTACAACCTCATCGTCTCCGAAATCGCCGCTTGCAGGTAGCGCATCTCCTTCACCTCCTCGTATCCAAACGCGCCTGCACATTATCGTAAGATACATCTAAACTAAATTTTAAAAAATATATTCTTTTCAAATAAGAAAATTATATATTTAAATATTTTTTTACTGGTGGATTTTCATTTTTTACCGTCATCATTGGTTATTTTATTTTACCCTTTGATTTTTCCGATCTAACCGTTTCGATTTCGTCCCGAATTTTTCTTTGCACGTCGGGTCTGGAGGACAGAATCCAGAAAAACCAGCTCAGAGCAGACGACGTCGTATCACGCCCCGCCAGAATAAAACTTATCACAACGTCGCGCAGAAACTCCGGTGAGGTATTCTCTGTTCTGATGAAACGTGATAGTAAATCTTCATCTCCGATTTGGTCCTTGGATTCCAATCTGGACCGTATGATTGAATCAGCAAATTGGTGAACGGTGGTGATTGATTCTCTGAGCCTCCGTTCTGATCCAAAGTTGAACAGCTTCTTTATTTTCCACACAACCGGTAAAATGCTCATGAACCTCCCTGAGCTCAGAACCGCGGCGTCCTCGAAGGCGCGCATGAACTCGCCGCCAGCTGTGCCGTCGCCGCCGAGACAAGCGGGGTCCACATTGAACGCTAGCTTGCACACGTTATCGAAGGCGAAGCGCTCCAACAAGTCCTGCAAATAGGAGTGCTCAAAAAAACTACTTTTGAAAGAAAAAAAATAATCATAAACGATTATATTTAGTTATACCAAATTATAAGTACTTATACAAAACTAGTTTATGATCATGGTTTTAAATTATAGTTGCAATCATTATTGAGACCGTAACATCAAGTATTTTGACATTTTGCAACAGTACTTTTCCTAACTATCCGTGATGTAAAAAGATTTTTTGACTTACTATAACCATGATTATGGTTATAGTTACTATAACCACAAGCACTTATAATCTACTCCCCTACCTGCAAATCGAGAACCTTGTTTGTTTCAGAGGCTTTGGAGAGAATTGGAAGAAGCCTCGTTTGGAGTTCGAAGGTGACGGCGTCGACGACGAAGTTTCGGAGCGATTTGGTGCTGAACTCGTAGCTGGCTGTTTTACGCTGCACCTTCCAGAGGTCGCCGTCGGAGTTGAAGATTCCGTTACCCAAAAAATCTTGGAGGAGGTGGATGAAGCGTTCTCCCTTGGGGTAGTTGTCGAATTTGGTTTTGAGCACGTGTTCCACGTTGTCAGGGTTGGCCGTTAAGATGCCGTGGAGTTTGTAGGGGCGAGAGAAGACGCCGGTGTTGGTGGGGGAGTCGCGGAGGACTTGGGTGGTCCACTCGAGGAAACGGTGGCGGTTTTTGAGGAACTCCGGTAGGGTTCCGATGAGAGGGTAGTCTTTGAAGGCTTTGTTGTTGCGGGGTTTTTTTCTAGCGAGGAACTGGATGTAGAGATAGAGGAAGAAGAGAAGGGAGAGGAAGAGGAAGGAAAGAAGCTCCATTTGTGATGAAGGTGATCGATATCGTGATAAGGTGTGATGTGTCAATGCATGAGTTGAATAAGTAAAATGAAAAAAAAAATTAGATATATATTTCTTTGAGAAGTTGTTGGTATTTAGAAATTTTAAAGAGATTTATATAATTACTTTTTAGTCAATAATTCAATGAATTTACACACCCAAAAAAAGAAATTGATTAAAAGAACAATATAAAATCTCTTAAAATTCTTAGAATTTCTGTATTCATAATTATTGTTATAATTAACACATGCTCACCACAAGTTAGTTACCTAAAAATCTTCAATTTGAAGGCATTGATTTTGAAGCATTCACCTGAGGAAATTTAAAATTAAAACTAGAATTCAATAACTATATTATCTATATGCACCAATGTCCTTTGATTTTAAATTATAATGAATGATAAGTTTATTGATTTTTAGTAGTAATTAAAATATTTTTAAACCTTTCGAAATATGTAGGAGATTTTTTTGAGAGTGAAATATGTAGGAGATTGTTGTAAATTTTGATTGGATATTTCAAAATGTAAATATCTTTATTCAATTAGTTTAGAAAATATTTAAAATTAATTAAGTGCTTATCCAAAATACCATTTCTTTTTTTTCCTTATTGCATCATTTATTCCATTTAGTACATTTCTTCTATGTTTATTTTTCTTTTTCTATTTCTAGTTTTTCTTACTCTAAAATGGAGTATACACATATATAACAACTCATTAAAATTTTATCTCCCCAATCCAATAAAAAAAAGAGTATGATATTTAAGATTAATATGGTGACCACACAAGTTAATTAGTTGCCTAGCTACTTGCCTGTATCTTCAATTTGAAGGTATTGACTCTTGTTTTCTGAATGCAACAAAGTGCCCCCACAATAAAAAAATAAAATAGGCTTAGTCATCAAATTATTTTAAATAATTTAATTTGATTCCCAAATTTTTTAAAGATTTAATTTGATCTTCAAGTTCTTAAAAATAAATTAATTTGGTTATCAAATTATTAAGAATATGTGAATCAAATTGAATCATTTAAATAATCTGGAGATCAAATTGATTTATTTTTAAAGAATTGGGGATTAAATTGAATCTTTTAAAATTTAGAAAATTAGATTAATTCATTTTTTAAAATTTGAAGATCAAATTAAATCTTTTTAAAAATTTAAAATTCAAATTAATAATTAAGTCTCAAAAATAATTAAAACTTAGGTAGGTATCCAACCAGTGCAACTAAGATCATCCATAAGGCCAAGGGGACCAAGAATAAAAGACAAAACGGAAGTGAAGACCAGGTTATTAGAAGAAGTTAGCTGGTCCAAACTTAGCCAAAGAGTCTGCAACTTAACTGCCCTCACGGTATTAGTAGGGTAAATTATAATTATGTTTCTCTAATTTTTTTAAATTCATAATTTTGATTTCGTGAATTTTAACTATAATATTTTATTTTTTAAAATTTTATAAATTAATAATTTTGGTATTCTAATAAATTATTAACAAATAATTTTAATTAATTGAATTATTAAGTTAATTATTAATTAATTAAAATCATTAATTATTAAAATTTTATTATTAATTATAATTCTCCGTAATATTGTATTTTTCCTCTTTTCCATAAACACCTCTTACACCTCCTGCAACTCCATAACAGCAACACCACACATTATGATTAATAATTTTTATTAAATTTTTTTAATGATTAATAGCATAATTAATTTAATATCTCTAATAATCATAATTATTAATTAAAAATTTATTAAGATGATCAAAATCATCAATTTATAAAATTAAAAAGACTAAATATTATAATTATAAATTAAAAAGACCAAAATTTAGAGATAAGGGCACATATATCCTACTATGCCAAGACTAATTTTAGGGTGCACAGGTTGTATAGGTCTTGCACCATACACAAATGATAAGGTCCGTTAGATGTAGGCCACAAGATCTGTGTGACTGAGACGAAGGTAAATGGCCACGTGACTGCTCTCCTTGGACTTGGACCCACATTAATTTGGTTTTAATTATTAAATAATCTTACAGTTTTAATATAATGAATAACTTTCAAATATTTTTTAATATTGATTATTATATATTTTTTAACTAAAATTTTTTGACAGCGGAAATTTCTGTTTAATTAAATTTTCAAATATTCTTTTATTCTTTAGTTGAGAAATTACTTGTTTCTTTATTTGAACTTAAAAATTCATTTAACGAATAAAATTTCTATAATTACGAATTTTATTTTCCTAACATGCTTATTTTAAAAAATAAATTAAATATTTTACCATTATAGATTTTAGCAATAGTTTTTATATGTGGCCTTAAAATTTTTATTAGAGTTTTATGTAGAAAAAAGTTACTCTCTTTATCCCTTAATAATCATTGTGTAAGAAAAAAAATTTGTCTAAACATAATTATCATTTTACCTTTTTAAAATAACATTGTTGAGTTATAAGAAAAATTAACACCCTAATTAATTTTGATCGGATGCCATCTTATGTGTTTATATCTCTTGTTTTAAATGATCAAGAGTTTAAATTTAATTTTATTTTGAAAGAATATTGTTATAAAATCTGTCCACATCGTTTGATGATACCTGTTTGTGAGATATGTTAAGAATTTTTAAAAAAATCACAATTCAATAATTTTTTTGTAATATTTATCCTTATAAATATTAATTATTTTTTATTTATATTTCTTATAATATTAATACTATAAGCTACAAAAAAAATTAATAATAATAAGATTAATTTTATAAA
Source organism: Glycine soja (assembly GCF_004193775.1). Classification (NCBI taxonomy): domain Eukaryota; kingdom Viridiplantae; phylum Streptophyta; class Magnoliopsida; order Fabales; family Fabaceae; genus Glycine; species Glycine soja. The sequence continues at coordinate 35,448,305 of NC_041004.1, forward strand.
ACTATTATTCTTTATTTATTTATTTCCGTTTGTGTAAATCAATTTAAAAAAGACAATTATAATAACACGGAGGGAGTATAAAAACACAATCGTGTTGTAGCATGGATAGGGATCAAAGAAGTAAGGTAAAAGGTCTTTTTAAATAATAATAAATGCATCATCTAATATCTGCCTAGCATAATAATGATGTTAAAGTGTAAGTAAATAATTTTTTTACGTTATGAAGTATATAGATTTTTTTGTCTAAGCATAACATATATATATATATATATGTTCATACAACACGTCGTGTTATATCTGTTTTCATATTAATAATTCAAGTTCTCAAAAAGTAGGATATAAAAACAAAATCAATACATTAACAAAAATGTCTTCTATTAAGTATTTTTTGTTATAAAAAAATAACCCGAAGAAGTACCAAAACAACTTATTTGGCAGTATTTGTTAAATCACGTGCACATCTTGGTAGTGAGTCTATTGAACTAGTTTGATATCAATAAATACTTGTATATCTTGGTTCGTACAAAAACACGTCATGTTGTGTGTGTTTTAATATTAAAAATTCTAGTTCTAAAAAAATAGGACATAAAAACAAAATCAAAAGATGCGTAACATCATTGTCTTCTTGAACCGGCAATTATTTCAAAACTCGTAAAGATTTACCTAGCTCTTTGCAATTTACACGAAAGTTCAACTTTCAAATAAATTGAAAATCCATGACAATTACATCCTGCTTAAACAATTTGTTTACATATCCATGACATCCAACACCTTCTTCCTTTTATGTTTTTACATAGGAATGTAGAAAAAGAATTTGTTCAATGCCGTTGAAACAGTTTCTAAACATACCCTATATCTTCCTGAAAGATGGACGAATGTATAATATTCCTTTTCAGGCCACACCACAATCACTTGTTTATATTTATGTTGCAACAAATTTGTTTTGTCGTAATAGTTTCACCTACAAGCCTTTAGTTATATCAACGCATTAATATTGCAATATAGGGATGCAGAGTGATGAGTGTTCCAGTAAGATCAAATACTTAAAAAAAAAAAAAAAGAAGAAAAAATCTCAAGATAAAGACTACATGGTGATGCAAAGTTGCTACTTGCTAGAATGCTTAAACAGCCCAGCATTATGAGCAATTTTAGGTTTACTAACAGCTACAAGTATTTTGAACAGGTAAACAGCTTAAACAAATCAGTCACTACTTGTTACTGAAACCAAAAGGGTGTCAAATTCAACTTTCCACCTACCTTTTCATTGACTACACTCTGGCATCAACAGGCTTGTGCCTTTCCATACAGTAAAAAAAAAAAAAAAAAAAAAAACCCTAAATTAAGGCATGCATTTGAAATTGTTCACCTACCTTTTTCTAAAATTTTATGGAATAACCAGGTACGTTCTTGACATTTACTTTATACATAAAACTGCCAAAATGAAAGCCTAAGCCCCATTGCTAACAGCGGCATCGTCAGTCTTCACCCTGCGGTAAAATAGTACATAGGCAGCAGCAGTGTTAACCTCATCTTCACTTATGAGTGATATGTGGCTGTCATCAAAATTGTACCACCTGTTCTCATCTAAAAGCTGCACATTTGGAAAATATGAATCAGACTGCAGCATTGCTAAAAGGAAGAACATTCTGGTGCTGACTACTGAACCCTAGAAAAAAATCTAAGCAACTTCAAAGGATTGAAATTTCTCACTTTACCTTAATATGTGCAGTGTAATGTCCGCTACCCATACTGCCATAATGATTTGTAAGGGCATACAGTTCGTACAGTTGACGCCGAGAGTTGTTTTTGTTGGCTATGTAATTAGTTAAATCAAAATCATGAATGGGAAAGTTAACAAAAGTCTCCAGTTTATGCTTCATTGACCTGCTGTATGAGAACCTCTTCAAATGAATGACCAAAACCTCTGGGAGTCTCCACAAATCAAGCTTCTTGCTTGCTTGTCGTCTCTCTTTGCATTTAGGACAGTACCTATATCGGATTTAGATAGATATAACATTAGCCATTGACATTCCAGTACTAATTTTATATATGCAAATGCAGAAATGTTTTAATAACTATTTCTGCACCAGTTACACAGCTTTGCTCATCATGAGATTTCTGTAGCGATACAAGATCAAACAAGGAAAAAAAAGTGAATGACTGAATTACAAAATGAAAAGTAGGTTAAGTTTCTTTCCTATGGTAGAAATTGGTATAAAAAAAATATTTTATAATGTTTATATAACACAGCTTGAAAGATATAACACTAAGAATAGAAATAAATATCACACAGACATTTTATCCTTCGTTTTGGTTATGATTTTTTCTGAACTATATTCTTTGTTCTTAACTACTATGGACAATATGGAGTTCTAAATCTTTTAGAGTCTCCTTTTGAATTTACTAGGTAGTTTGACTCTTTTAATCTTTGAGCATTTTATTATGAAATGGGGTTGTTTACCCACATCTACTATAAATGCTTTTAATTGCTTGGCTAACAACTGTGTTGAACTTTGAAGAGGAATACTAATAACAAACATTCTCTAATGCATTCTTTTAACACACTAATTATTGAGTGAAATCTATGTGGATCCCACTAAATGATTTGGGTTCCACTCCCTGTTTAGTGGATCCAGCATGGAATTTTTTTGGTAAGTAACCTACATGCATTTTATCAATAACAAAAACTGTTTTGCTGGCATTTCACATTTTAATTGGGTAACTCGTTTGATCTTAGACAGGGGGAACTGTATGTTGGACCATGGATGTGAATAATGCAAGTTCAACTTTCAAACTGTGGATGAGTTTATTATTATTAGCCAACAGGATAAAAATATGCCCTATTGGCCTTGCATAGCCATTGTAGACGTGGTCTCTATGGGCCAATTCACATAGTGATGGTACTTCATCTCATTGTTTTCCCTCTCGACAATAGTGATGGTTACTGGTTATATCTTTGCATTTACTTTTTAAATGCTTTCATTTGTCTTCTAAAGTTTTCAATTTTAATTAATTGCTTGGATAAAGGTTAGAGTCGTAATTGGTCGGTAATTGACACACTCTGGATCGATCCCTATAGCAGCAATAATCTACTCTTAGTGTCTCACTTACCATGTGTACTTGAATCTTAACAAGTACTCCCTCTGGTTTTAAATATAAGCAAAAAAAACTGTTCCACTAACTAAGAAAGTTGGTTAACAGCATTTAATTTCATCAATCTCAATTAATAATTAAGTTATTTTCCCAAACTGCCCTTCTTTGGAATTTGATATCAATATCAAGAATATGAATGAGTCATTGGAATTAAAACCCCTATTAAATGAAGTAAAATGAGTTGAGATTTGCTTATATTTAAAACCAACACCCAAAGCAATTTTTTGTTATATTCAAAAATTTGGGCAGTATATATTCAGATAGCAACGAAAATAAATAAATCATTGTCATGGATATGTTCAAGTACAATGAGTTGAATTTGAACACAAAATTCCATTACAACAAAATATTGTAGCATAGAATTAGCAAAAAGCACTTCATGAAGTTTAAAATTCAATACCAGAATAAAATGTATAAACACAACACAAAAGTTCAGACCTAACCATAAAAACGCTAACCCACCCAATGCTCATGAAAAGCACCTACATCTAAATTCATCTAACATAAATTATGTTAACTACTCCAGAGGTGACCATGTAATGGACAATGTCACCTCATGCTAGAAAATTCAATGCTGTGGATCATCAACATTTGCAATTACTCTTAATTCACTATAAATAACTCTTCAAACAAGAAGCATGTTACTAGTCACAACCACTAGTTTCATTCTCGAGTTAGATTCTTAAATTGCAGAGTAGTGAACTTTTTGGGGAATATTATTTAAACAGGTCATTAACAGATCTAGCTCACAATTATTAATGTACATTCCATTTGAATGGTTACTAAGCATGAGAAAGAAAGATATGAAGAGAGAATAGAGTGAGCTGCAGGATGAACTAACCACATATCTTCGGGCACCAGAGGTTCTTCACGCAGAAAAGCTTCCAAGCAGGTGTACAAGGAGAGAGGTTCAGTACGAGCTTTCTTGGTTACAGGTCCATATTTTAAAACTTCAGGCAAAGTCTCAAGTGTATGAGTATCATACTTCTCCAGAAGCTTCTGAGACCAATCAATATACACTAAAATCTTTGGTGACAATGGAGACAGTTTAACTACTTTCTCCTCTCCCATTGAAAGATCAATGCAAGCATTGTTATCATCTACCAAGAGAAGAGGTAATGTTGGCAATGGCATTGGGGGTGCCTTTGAATTGGTAGTATCCTTATTTACTGAATTTGACATCATGTTGGGGGCACATGCATCATCATCAGAATTAAAACTGCAATGATCAGATGTTGCTTTTGGGATGCTTGTTTCAGAAGTGGTAGCTTGTTCTACATTGATACCTTTCCTTAGCAGCGGAGAGAGCATACAATTAACTATTACTTGTATATCACCTCTTGTGACAGTATCATCACATGAAATCAATGAAACAATAGGTGTTCCATATGGTTTCCATCCAGATATGATGTGTGAGTCACTACTCCTAAGAGAACATTGCAAATATATATCAGAAAGCAGTTTAGCAAACAACATACAAAATTATGCCCAACTTGAAATTTTAACTTAATGCCCAGATGACATATGATACCACGGCCAAGTGACTGCCATTTAAATTTTAATGTATCTGGACCTAACACACAATTCAAATCAAATCAAAATTAGAAAATACTGCATTATAGTTAAACCATGACAGACTGTTTTCCTGAATCCCCATAATAGTAATAGAAGAGAATGTTATAACAAGAGAGAAGAGTAAGCATCATTATATGTACTAATAATATGACAAAGTAGACTCAATTCTTTGGTAAATATAACAACTGTGCATATCATGTAAATTTAAAATCACATACTGCTCTCTTTGGCGATGTATCAACTGGAGATACTTTGTGTTCTTGTCTATCTTTGGAACCTTGTAAGCAGCAAGACGGTCATCATCTTTGATATTAGACAACAATTGAAGAGGATCTTCAAAATATCTATGGATCAAATGGTTTCGTATCTGTGAATAGCACATCAATATAATACACTCAATTAGAATAAATATAAGCAATAATTCCAATACATATATTTAACTTCTGTACTAGTTTGGTACACACCTCCACAAGTACTAGCCTCTCATTGTGCTTCAATGAGCAAGCATTGCTAAGTGCCTGTATGAGATCTCTGCATCGTCCCTGCTTAGGGACAGTTACTGTACAAGAAAATGGAAGGGAGGCTCCATCGCAAGCAAAAACTGTCACTGTCATGGTTCTATTGGTGGTGGGCTGGAGTGGCAGGGAAAGGTACATAAAAGGATCAAATGTGACAGAGACTTTATTGCAAACTGGACAAACCAAAGTTGACTTGTATTGTCCCTATGAAATGAAGAATTATCAGAAACATATCCAAGTTGGCGAACTTGATCAGGAACATATAAAATGTGAATTGATATCATACATAAGCAATTATAAATGGATAATCAAGAGACCAAAGTTTAAATTATGGAAAGAAATTAGCATCATTGAACATTTTCTTAATTGAAATTTCTGTGTATAAGAGTACCGGCTAAGACATAAATAAAAAAAATTACACTGGTAAGAAAACACCATTGGTCTCTTATCATATAATTGCTGACCCTCCCTTCGGATAAACTACAGTTTTTTTTAAAAATTTACTACACTCTAAAGAAGAATGATCATTGTCATAATAATACTGTAACCTGCATTGTTATTCCCAATGCATTCATCATAATCCCACATCTTTTTCCCAATAAATTTCACTCCTATATTCATTTTTATCATTTCAAACAATGTAATCCATAAAGCTTAAACCCTTTAACCGAAAGATCATCCCACCACATGTGCAGGTTTACTCATTCCTCCACACCTCATAACAAAACTTTAAAAATAAGAAAGCAGGAGGAAGTATTTGAGGAAAAGTCAGTATAGATCATGAAGTAATGATTTTGTTAAGGAAGGAAATTATCTGGGAGAGCAGAGAGGAGAAAATATGGAGACGGAACATAAGGAATAATTAGAAGTTAGATGATTAGAGGGGGTTAATTAGATTGTTAAAGGGGGTTACTCGGGAAAAGGATATATAACAGAAAATGTACATGGGGAAGGTCATCTTCTGGGGAGGATTAGAACTACCGAGCAACTGCTTTGGCGTAAAAGGAGAAGTCCTTTGGAGGAGGTTAACTCTTGAATCTGAATTCAGTAATAACAGAAACCTTTTCATCCTTTATCTATTTTTTTCTCAATCTTTGCCTCAATTATTTGATTCTAAGTTCTATATTATACTTGCAAGAGGTTCAACACAACAGGGGATAATGAGACTTCACAATTTGGAAAAGCCTTGGCTTTTGCTGTGAGTGATTTCTGACAGTAAGTTCAACAGGCAGACAACTTTGCATTTGGTAAAATACAAGAAACTATGAGTGCCTTTTTCTAAATGCTTTAAGGGTTGTTCAAAGGCAAAATTTTGAGTTCCCAGTAGGTTTTGAAACAGTCCCCATTTTCATTTTGTTTGAAAATGTCGAAAATGACTTTTTCATTTTCAATTTTGTGCTTCTTTTAGGAAATATTTTCACAGAAAACGTTTTCGAAAATTGCAACAAACATTATTTTAACCTTGTTTTCTATTTTCACTGAAAATGGACAAACAAAACACCCCCTAACATTCTTTCAGACTATCTAAACACAACAGCTTTCAAAATAGTAGATAGTAGTCCCAAACAGATTCTAATAATGCTACATTAGGAACAAGGCTGTTTATTACTCATTGTAGCAACTAATAAAGATTAGAAGCTGCATGAATCAGAAACAAACGGAAAGATAAAATGCAAAGGAAAATATTGAGCTTGTGAGGGCAGGATTATATTTCATTGAAAGTTAGCTGACAGTTCACAGAGAATCATGAAAGGTTTCCAAAATGTAGATATCTAGACACCAACTGTATAGGTTATATTGTAGGTAAATATACACCTGCAAGTAGCTTAGAGCTTCATCTCAGTTATGACAGCTGTTCAGTTAGTTGCAACAGCTGTCAGACAATTAGAGCTAGAAGTCTATCTTTGTATTCTATAAATGCCTTCTCTGTAATCAAATCAGATAGAATGAAATAGTTCAGATTACCTTCTAATCTCTCTCTCTGAATTCTACAATCTTGATTACAAGAAACAGAAATTTTCAGTTAAAAATCATATTTAAACAGGCTGAATCATTCATCTTATAATATTTATTACATGACATTCTATGCAGCATTTACAGTTAACTATGCTAGTTAGAGCTGTTTCTGAATAGTTGATATTAAGCCATTAACTGAGTCTATGACACATTACAAAAATTTACAAATTACTGATTTGACTCACCTGGCATACATCAACAATTATGGAATCATTACGAGCAATATGATTTGCCCAATATTCGTCAGCCACTTCTTCATCAGGTCGGCCATCAGCATCTCGAGATTTTATATATGGTTTGTGCTTTACACGATTCAAGTCTTCATGAAGACCATCAAGAAGAAATGCTAAAAGCTCCTGAAAAAGATAACAAAACAAATGTTACCACAGACTACACCATAGAAATTGAAGAGGGTAAAACTTTCAGTCAACAGGTGAACCTGAGAATCATGTTGATTGTGCCCACTGAACTGAGGTGCAAAGCGAACAAGCTTTGCTTTAAAAGGCCGAGGAGCAATTGGTGTTCGCCCAGGTGCCCATAGTTTTCGAAGCAACTCACCAAATGCTAGGGCTAGTTCACCCTACATAGTGAAAAGTTTTATTTAGAATAATACTTCATAATTACACCATAACAATTATCATATGGTTGACTAAAAATATCCTTTCCTAACCAAACCAAGTCATTGAAGGATGGCCCAGTAATGCATAAAATGTTCAATCCTATTGAAGCAGGCATTCAAGCAATACAAAGAAGACAAAAAGAGTTTATAACCCATGATAATAACTTTTCCAAACGGTATCAATGGAGACCATTTTTTTATAAATGCTACCATAGACTCCAAATCAAATATTCTTTATTTCAAAATGACATGAAATATATCCCAAGATAATAGCTTCAATGAATAACAGAACAATAAAAAATAAAAATAAAAATAACATATTAAAAAATATGCCCACAAATTAAGACTTAAGGCTAGGCTTATTGAATTAATGGACCTCCTACTTTTAGGGGGAAACATATTTTTCCCTCTAGATTTCAATTTGAACAAATAAGAGGAGGATGCTATTCAAATTGAAACCAATTGGAAGGATCAAAAGTGAACTAAGTTTTGAAATAATTGGTTCATGACATAGTGTTAGAAACTCTAAGACCAAGTGGTCCTAGAGTTCGATCCATACTGACCCCATTCTTCTACATAGATAAGTTGAAATTAAGTATAAGGTAAGTGAGCCTATACATTATCAGCACTTGAAAACCAAAGGGCTCTAATGCGGAGAAGTATGTTAAAGTCTGGAAATAACCTTTTATCTCTAAACCAAATTCTTGTTCTATAGTGTATCCCTAATAAAAGTATGGAAAGAAAAGGAAACAAGTTCATGCTTACAGCTTTTTAGATGATACTTACAACCATGCCCAATGGATTTTGCCAATTTATCTCTCGGTGATAGTCTTCCCTGAAGTACCTAGCAAATTCCGGTGTATGAACAAGGCACTGTATTGCACTATTCATGTAACAAGTATTGCCAAGATTCAGCAATCCAGTGAGACCAAGGAATGAACTTCTTGTGGTGACACCACTAGTTCCATAAGGGTTTTCCACATCTCTAACCGGAGAATTTAAGTTCTGAGATGAAGAAAGGTCTGTGTTGTAGCCTTTAGATGCACCTCTGCTAGCAGATAAGCCACCAGCAATTGATAAGCTTGATTTTGAAGGCTCCACAAGAGCGGAATTTGCTTCCCTCTGTGCAGACCCATTTTCTTGAGCAAAACTTGTGTTGTTTGTATTATTGATGACCTCAACAAGAATCTGTATGAATATTATCATTAATCAAAAGAAAAACAAGAGTGATAAATTGAAATGTGTAAGCACAAGCAAGAGGAACTTTCCTACATAAAACATAGTGAATACTCACATCTTGGTCCATTTGTAAATTAGCATCGTCGAGAGTTTTGTCCATGTCATTCATCAAAGCATGCCTTCGACGGGCATAGTAATCCCAAATACACACCTGCAATAGAGATAGCTATTTTTCACTACATGCTGAATAAAAAAGAAAAGGAAAAGCTTTCAAAAAATTAGAATTTCAAGAAGGAACCATGAAATTTTTACTTGGTCTGGCTGAAGATCAAATATTTCACAAGCTTTTCTGTGAAGCTGCCCAATGGTTTCCTGCCCAAAATATCTCAACTTTAAGGTAGATATAGCATGTATAACCTGAATTATACTTGCAAAGGAATGGTAAGATATGCTAAAGATATATTTATCAATTATCAAGACTCGGTACATTCTCTCAAATCATACCTTCTTGCTTATTCTTATAGGGAAACGGTCATTTTTTGGCAACATAAGTAATTGAAGCCGTAAAGGATAAACCTCTACTGCCAATTCAGTCTGGGAAAGACCTGAACTAATAACTTTCCTTGCCAATGTAGGTCCACCACCATACCTAGTCAAGGGGGGACAAAGTCATGCAGCTCATTAAAGCCCAGTTAAAGGGTTAGTCATCTAAGTTTGTGTAAATTTGTAGATTTCTTCAAAAACCATAAAAACCTAGAAATCCAAAAGAAAATCATAAATATAATATAGCACTTATCACATTTTAGACGAACCATAGATGTCCAGTGTGACAAGTAAACAATCTCACCATCTAAATAATTGGTTCCAAACTTCTTGGGGAAGTAATACATAGTCACGGCCTTCTAAAAGTGTATCATGAATCTCAATACCCGTACCAGAGTCCTCTAACACAGCATCGTCTATCAAATCAGAATTATCAATACCAGCTGGCCTCTTTAATGCACTTGAATTGGCCAAATCAAATTGTTCTGATAAGGAAGATGCATCATATGAAGTATTTGTCTGGTCTTGGTTCACATATTCAATCCAATGTTGCCACCATCTGCATAAAATCTATCAGAAACAACTTCCTTCTAATCCTGTGTAATTACATGTGTGTGTGAAGGTATTCAAACTAGGCCAGCCAATCTATAGCGGTATAGCCACAAAATGAAGATTAAAGTACAAACTACAAAGAATTTCTGCATAGTATTTCAAATTTAAGTTAGGTTATTGTCACTGATTTTTTTCAATAAAAAAAGAAATCTCTATGGACTTCCACTGACAAACATTAAGAAAGGGACTGAAATTTTTTATTTTTTATGCACACAGCTTTTAGTTCTAAGATGTTTTTTATGAGCAAATCTACTTTGGAACAGCACGACTTTGATTGCTTTTAAAAAGTCAAGTAGCTCCTTTCCTTTGCGATAACTTGTTTCCAGTTTTAGGGGCACATTGGGAGGAAAGGCACATACAAGGAAGCTGTTTCTTATGATTTTGATTATAGGCAGTGAGCATATGAAGACCTATACTTTGCGGAAGTGTAAAGTTTTTATCCTTTCTGCAGTAAAAGTCATACACCAACATTACAATCCCCTCTCCCCCTAGCGCACCTTTGGCAAACAAAAGTAAGTTAAACAACTAACCGAACTGAATAAAAACATAATCTTTGAAGTTTGAATTATAACGACAAAAATGCAAGGCAAGGCAAGGCAAGGCAACAATGCAACCTAGGGATTTGAAGAAGTCTGCACTGCAAAATCAGCTGTAAACAAATCCTTCTTAACCCTATACCTCCTAATTTCACAACTGTAACATTTAAGCTCAATAACCCTCCCCCAAACAAAGTGATTTACAGTATTAGCTCATAAGATATAAGCTTGTCATGGAAAAAGGGTTCATACAACACAGTAAGAGTAACATTTGCCCATCATGCAAAATGCAGCTTTCTAACAAAAACAATTAAACACCAAGCTAGTTCTTTGTCAGAGAATGGCTGCAATAGTTTTTTTTATTACTGAAAGTTTAGGAGAGTTGGGTCCCGGGGATCACCAGGGATCAGGGAAGGCCTCAAGGTTAAAAGAATGCTTATAAAGATACTTCCAGATTACCTACCAACAAGGTCTTCACATTGGCAATGGGAATCGAACCCTAGTCCTTGTGGGATAAGAGTTCTTTCCTTACCAACTGAACCAACCTTTGTTGGTTGCAACTGTTAGACCTAAGTAAAATTATCTATCAGATTAAACTCTAAGATTAGCCAAAATTTCACCCACTATCTCCCAACAATTCCATCTCAAATAAATACAAAATAGAGCAAAATTCGAGTTAGGTCAGTAAAATGGAGGGCAAAGAAAGCAAAAGATCTGAGCAAATTCTGGGCATGACCCATTTTCTCAAAACAATGAAACTTTGGCCTAATCTAATTAAAAAACAGAAAAGGTGTGAACTTTGGGTGAGATTTGGTGTACCCTGTTGCAAACAGAGAGAGGAAAACAAAAAGAAGAAGGAAAAACCTCTGAGTGATTAAGAAGAAGGTGTCGCCTTCTTTGCTGTTAGCTTGGGAAGCGAGAGCAATGTCTCTGATCAAGATCCTCTCCTCGTCTGGACTCAGCTCAGAGACACTGGCGATACACATCAACACCTCTGTCATCTTTCCTCTCTCAATCTCAAACTCAACACAACCGGTTTGAGACAATAGAGTTTCGCAGATAATCGACAAAAACAACAACCACAACACCAACAACTGCAAGTCTCTCTCTTGTATCTGCGTTTAACGGCGGTTAGCCGTGTAGGTACCTCGGTTCTGTGAAGTTCTACACAATTGCAAATTTATTTTCATTAAGATTGTCGAGATAATTTACTAGGGTACTTATCCGTGACTGAACTTTACCAACACGTGGGTGGTTCATTTTTATAGGTGAAATTGAATTCAGATCTTGTCAATAAAATCTTGTTTTTCATGGGTTTTGTTTTGTATTTGTTATAGGTTAGAAAGAAATTCAACCAACATGGATAAATCTTCAATTAATAATAGTTTATTATACATTTTTAGTCTTAAAGTTTGAATTTAAATATTTTATATTCAGCTTATTTTATATAAAATTCAATATTTTTTATTATTTTACATTTTTAGAATTAATTCTAAATTTTATGATTTTGTAAATACTTAATATTATATTTTGCAAGACTAGAAGCACCTAGGGCTAAGTGCGCCCTCACTTGGGTTACAATGTTAAGCACTCATTATGAACCAAAACATTATCTACAAGTAATATACCTAATATAAGTTTATTTACTCATTTAATCTTTGTGTCTCTTGTAATTCTTATACCCAACCTTAGACACTCAATAATAACTTCTACATGAGTTAGACAAATCATAGACCCCTTACATACAACAAATTGTAATCTAACTAAGTAGCATTCAAATTATAGTCTCTTAGAAGCAAAAGACAAAGACACAACAAATTGTCTTTGTCATGCAAATACAGTGCTTAGGGATTTGTAAATTATTCCTATTTAACATTAATTAGCCGACTTATAAATTTGAACCCTTTTAATCAAATTGACATACAACAAATCACCTTCATCTTATAAACTCGATGTTTAAGAGGCTATGGACTATAACAATTGAGTAAAACCCTATTAATTATAGAGACAACTCCATTAATGTTACATAGGGATAATTTACAAATCCTTTTCCTTGAAATTTCACTATTGATATCCAAAGTTATGCAAGTCAACTCATGGTCGATAGGCCAACCTAAGTTAATTACATAAAACCCTATTAATTTTAGAGACAACTCCATTAATTTTCATTATATTAATACTTGACATTTTTAAAGTTTTGTATCTAACACCCGATCATTTTATTTGCTTCAATTTCCTTGAGTAATTGTCAAGTTCGGTATTTATGCTTAGGCCTAGTTGTTAGTTATATGACAAGGGAGTCAACTAATGATATATGACTGATGAAAGTCTTAAGGTTCTTTTGTCATACGACCAATAAGAAAATGTTATGTTTATCAGTCAATATTAGTTGTTAGTTATTGTTACAATGTTATTAGGGATATTCGAACTTATGACATCTCCTCTCCTTCTTCCTTCAACCCTTGAACTCCCTCTTCCCAATCACCAAGTCAACATTATAACATCATGGCTAAAAAAATGTGATAAGTGAAAGGTTACCTTCTCATAGGAGGTTACATTTTAGTAGTAATAGGACTTTTTTTAGGGACATGTCTTGCAAGTAGCCGAGTAGGAGTGTGTAAAAAGTATCGAACCAAAATGAACCATTTCTATAAAAACAAGTTCAGTTCAAACTAAATTACTTTTGTTAAGTAGTTTGGTTATATTTTATCCAACAATTCAATTTTATATGGTTCAATTTAAATTTTTTCTTGCATGGTTCAAATCAAACCAGTTTAAAAAAAAAAACCACTCGGTTTGATCCATGCATGGAGTGAATAAAGAAAAATAAATCATGCATATCCTTACTTGCAGCCCTCCAATGCTTAGGATATACCCTAGTTGAATTCGGAGGCAACACCTCTTTTGCTACATCTCAGTTTTGAGGTCAGTCCCTCTTTTGGGGGTTAGGTTTTAAGGTGTTGTTTATTGTGCCCTTGTTGACCCATCTCATAATAGAAATTATAAGATCAAATTGTGTTAACATTTTAAATATTTGAAGAAAATAATGCCTTTAAGTTAGATGATTATGTAGAAGATTAGAAGCACAACTAAACATAAACTGTATAAAACAGTAGACACGATCTACCATGTGCTTACATATGCCATTTGATGAGGAAAAGAACATTCCTTAAAGTTCAACAATCAACAATGCTAAAAACTAATATCAACCCCATCAATTCATTCATCTTTCGTTAATCCTCTCTTTTCTTCCTCCTTACCATCATTTAACTTGTCATCAGATGAGACATGTTCGTTGGCTTGTTCCAAATCCTCTTCCTTGTTCTTTTCACTAATTTCTTCCACGGACTTGTAAGTGTAAAACCAAGCACATATAAAATAATAAACGAGATTCACAACTTGAATCCCACTAACAAGAAAATAATAGTAGTCCAATCCACCCCTATTGAGGTTCCTATCCGGAAGCCAATTATTCTCCTTGCCAGTGTACTTATGCACCAATGACACCAGCAATGTACCCATGTAGTTCCCAATGGCTGTGGTTATGCAGTACAGTGCTGTAGCACTGCTTCTCATGCTTTCAGGTGATTGCTCAAAGAGAAATTCCAAATGCCCAACAGACATGAAAATTTCAGCCACCCCATGAAGGCAATACTGAGGTACCAACCAGAACACACTTATAGGAATAGTGGCTTTTGGATCATCCAATAAGTGGTACTTAGCAGCAACAGATTTCCTTTTCATTTCCATTAGGCCAGCAATCACAGTGGCTATGATATTGATTATGAAGCCTATTCCCATTCTTTGCAAACATGTGATTCCAGAAGGGTTCCCTGTGAATCTGCGCGCAAAGGGAACAAAGAGGCGTTCATATAGAACAACTCCTGACATCATGGTTAGCACGCTGAAAATGGACATGCTGGCTGGGGAAATTTGGAACGAGGGAGAGAGGTGACGGTCCATCGTGCGAGCTTGTTGAATCACAAAACTGTGCAGATGTGATGAAGAAGTTATGAGCAGGATTCCTGATGCCCAAATTGGAAGCATTCTGATGATGGATTTTAGCTCCTCAACTCTGTGGACAGTGGCTAATTTCCATAATTTTGGTGTTGTAGTTGGATCTTTGGCCTCCTCCTCTGTGACAATTGCAGCTTTGTCCAACCATCTGCAGATACACTAAGCACTTAACTAAGAGTTTAATTTTTATACACTATTAATGTGAAAAAATTTACATTATCAATTATCTAGAAATCATGATAAATATGATTTTTAAGTCAATTAATATAAAAGTTAATAAATTTATCATACAAGTCAATGATAAGATGACACCGTAAATACTTTTTACATTGACATTGTATAGACTATTTTCTCATTAAATAATGTTAAGTGGGCATGTGCAAATTCTCACTGAATTATGGTGGGTGCTTGCACATATTGGATTAGTGAAGTTTCATGTAAATTTAGCAGCTCATGCAATTAGTGTGAAGTTGTTCATTAGCTTGTGTAGCATAGAGTGAAGGATGGACAGTGGACCATAAGTTGATTGTCGTAAGCTTTAATATTTGAAGCTGGTGTTTAAATAAATCTTAGATCCCATAAAAGGCACAATCAAGAATTGCCAACCCCAAAAGCCCACAACATAATTCATGATTCAAGTCTTTTTCTTTTCTTTCTTTTTTGTTGAATGCTTCAAGTATTTGGTTTGAATCAAAAGAGCAAAATATCTAACTTACTTATATTGATCAGAGTGTAGAAGCCTCCCTTCTAAAGAAATTGAAGCATCAAGTTCCCAATTATGGTACAAAAGCTTGGGATCTTCTGGCAAAGCCTCCTTCCTTTTCTTTATAGCTGCCACGGTTACTTGGGCCAAACGAACCAAAGGGCTCCCTTCTGGTTTTACGGTCTTATAAAGTGGTGAGCCCAACACAAAGGCAACGATGGATATCAACATGGCAATGCATGGAATTCCAAGGCCCCAACCCCAGCCCATGTTGTCTTGGATGTAAACCACAATGGTCAAAGCACTAAGAGAAGCGAAGCCCATGCTGAAAAAGTACCAATTGAAGATGTTCCACTTTCTTGATGCCACACCACTTTTGGTCATGTCAATTTGGTCTGCTGAAAAGGGCACAACACATGGTCTAATGCCACCTGATCCAACAGATGTGAGGAGGAGGGAGATGTAGAGTATCCACAGTTGTGAGGATGTGGCTTCTTGGCAATTAGCTTGTGTTGGGCATGGTGGGGGACGAAATTGTGGCAGTATAGCTGATACAGTGATGCTAATCAATCCCTGTATCAAGAACAATATAGTTTGTCAAAAAATTAATTTGTAGGGTGTGCAATATATGGTATGTTGTACTAAAATGGAAATTGTTTGTAATTGAAATAACTTGTTTGGATATCTGACTGAAATAGTGGTGATGATTCAAGTTTGAGTTTTAAAATCTGAATAGATTAAAGAAAATATGAGATTAATTTAAGGGAAAAATGTATTTTTTTCAAGGTAGAGTAATAGAATTAGATGATTAATCAAAAGGCCTTTGACTTGGAGGTTCAAATAAAGTATGAGAGAAATGTTTGGAAGAAGAAAAGAGTTAACTTTGAAAATCTATATTCCATGTATTTTCTTAATTTTCTTTGTGATCTCATTTGTGTTTGCTTGATACCTCGAAGTGAAAGGCCATTAATTTTAATTATAAGAAAAGTGCTTGGTATACAAACAAGTTTTTGTTAAGTCTACTAGCAATACATAAGGACAAATTAACATAAAAATAATAGTTTTGATGAAGTGTACTGCTCACCTAGTCGATCAATCATTTTTTAATAAATAAAAAGTGTTTGATATCAAACCTTTATTTAGGTTACAACATATAATTAGATCATAGTAGTTTGTGAATTATAAAAAAACACTTAAAGTATAAGTAATTAATATGTTAGCTAGCTACTAAATGAATATATATATATATACTCGTTTCTGATTTTCATATTAAAATATGTATGAACCATTAAGTGCTATTAACTAATATGATTGAAATAATTTCTATTTAAAAATTTAAAATACTTTTATAGGAAAGTTCACGAGCTTAATCAAATGAGAGACTTAGATTAAATTGGAAAGGAGAGGGTAAGAGACCAGTTCATAAATGAGAGAAGCAACGGTAATGGTCCAAAAACGTCCAGCAAAGGAATCTGCTATAATAGCCCCAATGAGAGGGGTGAAGCTAGATGTTCCTCCAAAGTTTGTCAGTGTGTTTGAGGCAGCTACCAATGGCATGTTCAGCTCTTGGGTCAAGTAACTTATCAAGTTACCATGAAAACCAGCACTTGCAAATCTGTCACACACTTCATTTGCTGCATTGTATATATGCACAAATACACAACAAGCCAAAATAAGGATATAAGATTCATCTAATTGTAAATGAAGAAACAGGTTGTAAATTTGAATTTTTTCGTTAATAAAAATTAATAATTATTATTTATTGATAAAAAAAAAGCCAGCCAAAATTAACTTCATGCGGAAAATGATGCAATGGACATTTGGATACTGCACAATAGTTCTTTTTTTGCCCTGAAATTAGTGCTAGCTACAGAAATTGTGATATTGTCCGAGCCACTCATTTGTGGATATTGTCTAGTGGTATATCCGACAAAGGAACTATTATTACGGTACGCAACACGCTCAGAATACATTAATTTAACACATGTTTTTTTAATATATTTTTTAGTGTTAGGTAAAATTTATGGATTATTTAATAAGTCTCTTCACAGAAAAATTAAGAAAATATTTCAAATACAAAATAAATTATGATTAGATAACTATTTAAAATTTTATATTATCGGTCTATAATTCTTTTTTAAAGTGATTATTCAATAAAAACTTTAATTTATCATACTTTTCATCTTATATTGTTTATTTTTTTATCTATAAAAATTGAATACAATATAATATTTATATATTATGCTCGATGAACTGAATTAGATACCTTAATTCTTATATTATTTATCTATGTTCTCTTTATTACATAAATATTAACTATTATGATAAAATAGTTTTCTTTGCCTAAAACGCTAAGTGAGATATAAATAAATAAGGATATTATAAAAATAATTAATTTTTTTCCTACAGTAATACACATTTTGTGGCAAACTAATGAAATAAAGGAAATGATTCCATAAATAATGTTCTTAAAACACTTGTTTATTAAATTTAAATCATACTTAATACCTACCTTTGATCCTTATAAAAAAGTTTTTGAAAAATTGTCTTACCTTTTCCAAATTGTGTACAGCATTAACTACTTTTAACATAATTATCCTAGCTCGAATAATTATAGTGCATCAATTAATCAGGTAAAAAGAGATTACAAAAATGAATTCCCAATAATTATAAGAATAATGATGAAAAAGTTATACAAAACATTAATAAATTTAATATCATAAACTAAATTAATTAAATTACTTAACTCTTATATAAAATATGTAGTATAACGTCAAAGATAGTAACAAATGAGTAAGTTAAAAAAGTTCCCGTTAATTAATTGGATTGTTGTTATTAAAACATTATGTACTACACAACGGAGTTGCGGAACACTTGCACGTGGAAACTTTTTCATTTCATGTTCGGTGAATAACATAATAGTATTAGAAAAAAAGATTCCTCGTATTTGAGTTAATTAAGTGAAAACTTCACTCGTTACTCAATTCTTCATTCAATAAAATCCTTATTGATAGAACTTATTTTCGAAAGCCATAATCATCTCTCTCTTTGTCTAATCACGGACCACAATTTGATTTAAGTACTCTAGGCGGAAGAAAAAAAAAATGAGAAGGGGAAGGATGTGAATATACGTAGATTCTGTGGGAAAGGAATATTCAGAAGTTAACTTAGCAATAAAAGTTGAAGAGAAGTATAATAATGATGAAGAAATGTGAGTGGCTTACCAAGAATGAAAGGTAATGTTCTGATGCCTCCTCGTCGATGCTGCTTCTTCTTCTTCTCTTCTTTCTCTCCTATTTCCGCACTGCCCTTAGTGCTCTTCTCTATCTCCATTTTTCTCCTCACTGGTGTTAGTGATGATGATTAGTGAGTAGTGTACCTTGTGTGGGTGTTGTGAGTCTCTCTCTCTATATATATATATCAATTTGTGATAAAGACAATGGTGTGGGGTCCCATACTCACATATAGATGAAGTATGCCAATACTTACTTTATATATATATTTTTGTTGTAAAAAAATACTTTCTTTTAGTTTTATAGAATCAAAGCAAAGTTAGGGTTGAAAATAGCAAAAAAGGATGTACTTTAATTACTTAATTATCTTTTTAAAATAGTAATCAAATTAAATATGATACAATCAATAATCATTGACACAATTTATGTTCCTTAATCAAGTGATTCAAAATTTTAATCTAATAGATTTATATAAAATAAATCATATTAAAAAAAGAAATAATGTGCACTCACAAGATGCAAAAGAGACACTTTAAGAATCAAAGTAAATAAACTATGAGACTTAGCTCCCATCTTAGCTAAAGCATCAACACAAATGTTTCCCTCCTGCACGGTATGAGAAAAGGAAACCATCTAATCTTGGAGTAAGATATTTTGGATTGTTGTTACGATAACAACATGGGAATGATGATCAACAATCTCTTTTTAACAGAAATAGAAATATAAATTACCTTTTACATAGAATTTGATTTGATTTGGTGTAAATCAAAATATTATTCATTTATGGATTTCGCTTCTAAATAATCAAATTAATTTAACATAAATTTTAAAAAGGAAAAATTACTTTCAAAGTAATGCACTCATGAAGAATTAAAAGTTCAAAATATGAAGGGATGCAACATTAAAACTAAATTAAGATCAGAAAATAACTCAATTTCCTTGAATTAGCAACCCAGAAGACAAAAGGTTCAGAATATGAACATGTAACATTAAAATTGGATATAATGAATTTGAAGGATTCACAACTTTCTCCCTATTTAAATAACATGTTTGTTGTATTCTTTATCTTCTTTATTCTTTTTTTCCTTCTGCATCTCTATTATAAGGTATGTAAGGGTTTTTTTCATGTTTATTTTTTATTGATTTATATTAACATAATTTTTTTATTATGTTTCATCTCTACTTTCACATCTTAATTTTTTTTTTATTATGTAAGGTATGAATGTGATTTGTGTGAACAACGTGAGATTGTGTGAGGATTAATAATGTTTGTGTGTGTGCAGTGAATTGTAAAATGAGAGAGTGTGAAATATATATAGAACCATCCATCATATATGCAATCAATTTTTGAAAATTAACTGAAGAATATATTTTCTTCACTCAATTAATTTTCTCTTATATTTTACTGTTATAGGATGCTGCTATACTACACTTTTTTTTAATCCTTTTTATATTTTACTGTTATACTGTTAATTTCATTTGAGTTACAAATGTTATATTTTATAGGATGCTGTCTTCTTCAAGACAAAATTTATTGATTTAGAAGTTTTACGACAAAATTAACTACAAAGATTTAATTTTAAAGTTTTGCAATTGTAATTACCTATGATTTTTAATATATTTTTTTACTTATATGTTTCATTCTCGAATTTACATTGGATAAGAAGAAATGAGAATTTCAATTTCTATTTTTCCCCGCGATTTCATCTTTTTAATATCTATACTTTTTTTTAGCACTAACATTAGATGCCGAGCACTAATATGTATCATAGATAAACTCGAGCGAAGCCTCTCGATGATGTAGAAAAAGGAGAGAAAGAGACAAAGAGAGGGAGAGAGAGTCACGTGACGTGCGCATGTTAATTAAGTTACTTACTGAAGTATAATATTTGATTTTAACTAGGAAAATAATATTTAGTAGCTAATACATAGTTAATTAGTTTTAAAATAACTACTTAATTTATTAGTAGCTAAAATTTGTAGCAAACGTTAAGAATTCTGGTGGTGGATGATACATGTCGGGTTCTTTTGAGCATATGAGGTTTTTCAAGCATAGTATACGCAGGATCATGTACAATATTTGTGGACCTAAGGCAAAAATATTAAAAGGATTTTTTTTATAAATTTTTTAAAGAGACTTAATATATTATATAAAATATTAACTTTTTATTTTCTTTTCAATTTTTTATAACCAGATTCATATTTTCTATTTGACATTTTCTTTTGTAAATAATCAAAATAAAAAAATTAACTAAATATTAAAGAAATCTAAATAAACTAAACTCTAAAATAAATATAGAAGATGATGATCGATGAACGATAGAACCTCGAATTGAAAACAGACAGATATTTTGTTGTTTAGATGTTGTGTCAGGCGGAAGGGTGCTACGTGATAGGTGTTGTATTGTTGCGTACCCAGAGTTATGCCACATGAAATGAATCGTTCCACCAATCTACCGGAATGGAAATGAAAGGCTCCGTATGCAGGACGCCGAAATGTATGCAATTTATAGGCGTTCAGAATTCAAACGATGTCAAATCCAGAGAGGTTGAACCGTGAAGACAAAGTTTGATCAATAGACAATAGGTTTCATTCAAGGAAAGGAGAATAATAAAAAAAAAGTTATGAATAGATGAGGAGATGAAAAAAACACGAAGAATGGAGTTTGGAGAATGAGATACATTAATTAGGGAATTAGTATGGGTTAAAGAAAGTTAATAGGAATTTACTTTTTTGGGATAAATAAAATACTTTAAATAATATTAATTGTGATATTGGTTAATTTTTAAAAAGATGATATTGATTGACTAATTTTTAAGGAAGAGAGAGATTCTAAATTATTTTATTTTGATCAGTTAAAATTTGTTAATAGTTAATAATAAAAAAAAATTATGAGCCTAAAAAATTTTTTTTTTTGACCTTAGACTTATATCTAATTTACCTTGTATCTTGCACGGAATATGCTATCTAATTTACCTTGCATTTTGCACCGAATATACTGATACACGTAGGCTCTATGTTTTTTGCATAATTTTGTTCAAGTTGATGTATCCTGCATGTTGGTACATGCTATTATGTTTTCTGCATAATCTTGCTCTATATGTTTTTCGGGTTATCCACAGTACATCTCGTGGCAAAACCATCTATATTATTAATAGTATTTTTTATTTTGTCTCCTAAAACAATGCTTTTCAGTAAACAAAAATCCTTTTCAGTAAAATAAAAGTCCTTCTCTTTAAAATTTAGATAAATTAATTTGGAGGCCCTTGTGTTATTTATAATTTTTAATTACATCTTTAAACTATTTTTTCAATTTAGTCCCTCAATTTTGTATTTATTTTTTTCTAAACTTAGAACATAATTAAAAAAAACAAATACAAAGTCCAGGACCCAATAAAAAAAATAGTTCAAGGATTTATTTAATAATGACAAATAATGTAGGAGTCTAATTAAAAATTAACAAGTCTTTGTAATTAAGTTAGAATTCTCACATCAGCAAATCAAGAATATCAATTTTAGAAGTTAAGAGCGGAAGTAGGTTCGGCTCGTTTAAGGCCTCGCCCAACTTATTTAGTAAATAGCTTAAGCTTAAGTTTCTTAAAAAAATTATTTAATTAAATATGTTAGATACATGTAATAAGAAAAACCTATTAAACCTAAAAGGCTAGCTCATTTAACAATAATGTTATAATAAAATATTATTATTAATATGATATAATATTATAATTATTTCATTTAAATTATAGAATTATTTTAATAATTTGACGATGTAAATCCTTTTAATTAATGAAGTATAAATGAGTAATAAAAATATACATTCTTTACTTTTGGTGAAACTTAAAAGATTTTGTAATATGTTACATTTGTAAGTAAATTTTCTTCATATTTTATAGTTTAAAATTATTTTATTATTTTTTTAATGAATTTTTTGTTTTGTTTAAAAAAATATTTTTTTTATATTTTTTAATATGAAATAAGTCTTTAAATTGACCGAAGAACTTTTATAAAGATTAGACTCATAACGGATAATAAATCATAGTTTAAACTGTAAAATATAAAATAGGTTGGACCAAATTTAAATAAAGTCCGACCCAATACACCATTTCCAACCCTAGGCAGACGTGAGAATAATGAACTGTACATATATGAAAATATTAGCATGCAGAGACTCGACAATTATTCATTAAATCCTTAAACTATGACAATTTTCAAATACATCTTTGTAGTATTTTTTTCAATTGATCCCTAAATTTATATTCATTGATTAAATCATATTCCAACATAAACCTAATTAAAAAACAAATGCAAAGGACCCGATAAAAAATAATAATTCATTAAGACCTGATTAAAAATTCTCAAATAATTTAGGTATCTGCACATTAATTTAACATAAATTTTATATTACTAAAGAAAAATAATGTAAATTATGATGACGTCCCCTCTTACGTGAAGTGAATTGGAATCAATTCAAATGTCAATATCTAGTATAGTGTCTTGGCATTGTGTTTAAATAAGTTTGAATTGTGACCTTATCTTTCCAAATAAGGACAGATTTTGCAGTGGATACATCAAAAGAGGTCAATTTTGTAGTGCCTTACGCATAGTGAATTAATGATGTCCGTGAACACGAATTAGCATAGCTAGCTAGCAAACTTGTCCCCACTTCTCCACCCACACATGGATCTCAGATTCTTTCCTAGAGCAAGATCATGCATCAACAACATTTGTTCACATTACTATTCTACACCTGATTGCTTTCTTGTTGTTTATTCATTTATTCTTGTTAGTATGAACAAATTTCGGTTCAACTTGTTCAAGTTTATCAAGGGCAAAGACAAAAAAAGACAGCAAAAGCTGAGATGTCCTCCATATATATAATCAATGGCAAGTAACCCACAAAGCCATTCAACTCAGCTGCACCTTATTATTTACTTGAGTTCAACATTGGACAAGGAAAAACAAAAGGCTTATAGTTATTTTTGCTTAATAGATAGTGTTCGTTTTAAAAAAATATAAATATCTTCCTACATAATGGAATTAAATGGAATTTTGTTTTCTTAAATAAAAAAGTCAACAATAAAATGAAGTATTAGAGGAGAAATGAGGGCAAAGTAAGATTAAATCAATGCAGAATATGATTGAAAATGTTTGAAAACAGCTTTTGCAAAAGAAACCAAGAAATGTTTGTCCAGTTGGTCATGAAGAAACTCATATCCAACAAGGACAT
Source organism: Glycine soja (assembly GCF_004193775.1). Lineage (NCBI taxonomy): Eukaryota > Viridiplantae > Streptophyta > Magnoliopsida > Fabales > Fabaceae > Glycine > Glycine soja. Next base: position 35,472,237 of record NC_041004.1, read on the forward strand.
AAATTCGATTTGGTCGTTGATGTTAAGATTTTATTCATAGATAATTTATAAGTATTTTTGAAAACATTTTTTAAGTTTTAAAGTCTATCATAACCCTAATGAGTTATTGAGATTCAATTTACTTAAATTTTTTTTATACCAAAAATTTTTTTGCAAAAGAAGATAATATTATTGATTTTTTTTTATTCATAATATAACTGAAAAGACAGTAATTGATACAATTTTATTAACTCATATTCTTATTCCAAGATAGCAAAAGCTAACCATGTACGGTGGGTTTTTTCTTTCTTTCTTTTTTTTACCATAGCAACGGAACAAAGTATTTAATAATTTTGTTGATAATTAGTTTACGTTAAAAAATTTAATTACCTAATTGACCAAATTTAATGGATTATCTTTTCTTAATTACATTTTTTTATTCAAAATATCAAATCCGAGACTTTCTTTGGAGGAGATTGATAGTAATAGATGTTAATTATAATTTTTACAATAAAATTAAACAGAAAATTATAATTTTCAACATTTTTTATAGATGAACAAATAATGTTAAAAGTTTGAATTATATAATAATTATTTAAAAAAGACTTACCTAATTATAACTCAATGGAGGGTTAATCTCATAATCATACTACTAATACTTGTAATAGCATCTTCGATGGAGATGTTTATATAAGTTGTTTAACTTTAAATAATATTATTTAAGCTTGTTTCCCATTAAAACATATGATGTGAAATTGTTTATATAAATATTGTTGTTTAATAACATTATATCATAAATAACATATTTTTAAACATCCTAAAACCCATAAAATTAATTTAAATGCTCAAACAATCTTAATATTGAAATAATTTTTAATTTAAAATACTTAAATTTATATGAAATTATAAGATTTACAAAATTATTATTAACAATCCATATAAACAATTATATATTGGATAGATACTCTAAAATATCCAATAAAAAAGTAATAAAACGTTATGATAGTGGATTGTCTATCTTATAACAAATAAAAGATGAATGGATCGGAATGCGTTCCTGCTGTTCTTATCTATATTGACTATGTCTTGTCTTGATCTACCATTCTCTAAATATGTTATTTTGAATTTTTCTGCATATGTAAGTTCATATATACCTTTCTTCAATCAACGTGCAAGGATTTTTTTTTTTTATATTTTTTTATTTGTAAAGATAAAAAATAATGTCAAGATTTATAATAACTCATGTTTACCTAGACGCTTGACACTTTTTTGGGTTTGAATATATTTATATTGTCTATGTCTTGTCTTCATCTATCATTCTCTATTTATATTGTCTATGTCTTATCTTCATACATATTTAACAATAACTAGACCTTTTTCAATCAATATGCTAGAATATTTTTTCAGCTTAAGTATACTTTTTAATTTTTAAAATATAATATGTTTAGTTTTTTTTTAATTTTTAAAATATATTATTTTTAGTTTTTTTTAATTTTAAAATTATAAAATTTCTTAAAGCAATTTCAAATATCATATCTTTAGAGATTAAATACATATTTAATCTTCTTTTATTCATCATTTATCATTGATTATTTGAATTTATAGTAAAGGTCTGGGATTGATCCTCGTAATTTACTTTTAAACCAATATACATTTCCATTGGGGTGTGTTCGTGTGGAAATAGAGTTTATATTTTTTTTTGTTATAAAGAAAACCCTAAAATACAACTGCAATGAATAATCAATTGGTCTAATTGAGGGGTTCTTTCTTTTTGGTCTTCCTTTTCTTCTTGGAAGTTTTTCCATCTTGATTTTCATCACTAACGAAAGGTCTCATGAGAATGCATTGAACATACTCTTCAATTTATTTTAAAATAACAATAAGAAGATGTGAACTTTCTGTAATATTTGAGATTAGAAACAAGTAAAAGTTGATTTAACTGTAAAAAGGTTGGAAACAATCCTCCTACCATACCTATTGGTTTGACAAACCTCTACACAAAGTGCAAATCTTTTAAAATTATACATGTGTTTAAAACTTTAAAACAGTAACTTCATTTTTAAAAAATGATTGTTTTAATATAAATATACAAGTTTTCCATGGCAAATGCGAGACAAAATGAAACAAGAATAATATATGGGACTGTTTTTTCTCAACCTCATATTTTTACATTACACCGTTACCATCATAATATCACATCATACTATAGCCTGCATCCGGGAGGACTAGGACACTTCATCATCTTGATTCTTGACTATCTTTATAGCAGCTTCTAACTAGTATGAAAACGTACATTGAATCTTTGTTACTAATCATCAGTATCGGATCCAAGACGTGAGTTTAAATTATAAAAAATAAAATTAATAAATTTAATTATATAAATATAAATAAAATAAAATATAAAATTTTATTTACAAATTTAATAAATTTTAAAAGATGAAAATGTGCAAGTGTACATCCTCACCACCTTGTAGGTCCGCCACTGCTAACCATAAAATATTCTTTTTGACATCTTCAGACATCTAGAGAGGGACAAAAATACCGAGGGACATAAAATGAACGTGATGACTGTGCTGTGGTACTGGATCGTCGACGTATTCAAACCACTCTTGATTTTTCCAAGCATTATATATATATATATATATATATAACTCTGCCACGCTTGAAATAAATAATTAAAGTATGTGATTAACACGATCGCATACAGACGTTAACAAGTGTTTATTGATGATTGGTTGTGTTAATGTGCTCGTGAATACTTTGTGATGTAACAAATTTTCTAAGTTTCTTTTCTTTTACCCTATGTTTGATACAGAGAAAAGAAACTGAGGGAGGAAAGAAAAAATTGAAATTTAAATTGGAGGAAAAGTGAAAGGAAAAATTAATTTTTTTTCTTGAATTTAATTTTTCTTTGTTTCTTTTTATTTTTTATTTAATCAAATAAAGGAAAAATATCATTAAGCGCATTTTTTTCTCTCAATTTTCTTTTTTCTTTTTTTTTTCACTTTTATTCCTTCCAAACGGACCCTTAGGTTTTAAATGTAAATAATACTATTATAAATTCAAATATTCACTTCATCGAGGTTATCATTTTTTTTTCTACTCTCAATTAACCCACTTTTATATATTTTTTATTTTCCCTCAAATACAATTTTTTAAATTAATAATAATAACAATAAATATTATTATTATTAGTGTGTTAATATTTTTTCAAAATTATAATATTTATTTATTTAAATTGAATATTGTATTAATTAATGTTATATATGATGAATATTTTATCAATTGATTGTATTTTAAAATTAGTTTTCTTCTTACCTTCAGAAAAAAAACTAATCCTATGGTCTTTAAAATATTATTTTTATAATTATACTCTTATCTTAAAATTTAAATCAAATTAAATGTTTTTTATTCTTTGAAATAACATTTCTGTCAAAAACAATCTTTGAAATAATATAATATGGGGAGATTTTAATTTTTATAATTAAATGATTGTGTATAAAAAAATATTTACTCCTTGTATTTGTAGGAGTAAAAATGTTCTCTCAAACTTATTATTCAGTATATATGTTCTATCATTTTAAATATAATTCATTTCCAATATTTATTTAATATTTTACATGAATTGGTTTCACAAACATACTTTTATCATGTTAAAATTTTAAAAAATTTGTTTGTATAGGCCGTTTATTTGTGCTTTAAAAATTATTTTTAAGGATTTTTCTTTTCAAATAAAAATAATAGAAATTTAATATTAAATAAAAATTAAATTCACACAACGGTCATGCTTTGGCAAAGTAAATGTGCAATTAACAAATATAGCAATAATATATATATATATATATGTATATATATATATATATATATATATATATATATATATATATATATATATATATATATATATATATATATATATATATATATATATATATATAAAATAAGTTCTGTTTATGAATTAAATAAGTTAGCTGGCTTAGTAGCTTTGGTGCTAGTGAAAACGAAGTAGGCAAAGGTTCTAATCTCTCTATCCTTTATCATTTTTACCATTTTGATATAAAAAATTTAACATTTTGCATCTTGCTTTCATTTTTCTTCCCCACATTTGTTCCCTGTTTTAAAATATTAGCACATTTTGTTCCTAATTGTATATCAGCACACCAATATCACGTCAATTTAATTCTTGAATTATGATCATTCACTGTCATTTTAGTCCCAAAATAACAAAATTATAAAAAAAAAAATGTCTTTGAAATGAAATTATAGTTTCGTACTCACTTTAGTCCAAAATTACATGTAACATGGTGACTTAAATAATAACATTAATATATAACCAGAGTTCAAAAAAGCACTAATCATATTGTAAGTAGTTAAATTTAGGAATTTAGATAAAATAAATTAAAGTTCCAGTCATTTTTTAAAAATTTGTTAAATCCAAATATTAAAGTGGGATCGAATCAAAATTTTAGAGATTAAATTAGTCATTAATATTTACTCATATCAAAATTTAGATAGAATAAATTAAAGTTCCAGTCTTTTTTTTTAAACTCCAAAAAATATATAATTAATCTTTTTATTATCGATTAAAATTCATTAAAATGAATTTGAAGTTTTGAACTTTTATGCACTATCTCATGGCCTAATAAAGTGGTTTTAGGTCCATTTTGATTTGACCCAACTTTGGGAACGTGCTTTCTATGTTGAGACTTAAAATTCCAAAAATAATCATCTATGTTTGTGACTCGTCTTCGTCCATACCTTGTAAATAGGACACTCATAATTAACTCGGGCATGTTATTGTTCCCGGTTGTTAGTATGCTATAATATATAGATTTAAATATAAAAGTATTAAAAATATATTTTAGGTATCCATATTAACACTATTGACAATGTGACAAAACCAGCAGCAACACCGCTATTTTTGGAAAAAAAAAATCTAATATAAAAGAATAATCTAGGAAAATTATATTTTTGAACTCATTTTATTTGTTAACATGACATGTGTAAACTTTTTTGATTTTTTTAGTTTTTTTTATCTTCTTATCTTTTTCTAAAAAAAAAAGTGGAAGTGCAAATTACATGTAGTACTTGAAAGTGCATATCACTTGATTCCTTCCATGTTATACGCCAAGTAGTACTGGGAGTATAGATAAAAGATTGGTATAATATCATAAAATAACTACAAAATATAGACGTAATAAGGGTACCAGTATAAAAGATTGGTATAATAAGATAAAATAAAAATGATTAATATATATTTAAAATATTATATTAGGTGTTAAATAATATAGTTTCACCGGACATTCTAATAACACGAGATGACATCCCGATTCAAACTCAACGACAATTTAAAAGTTTGATCTATATAGAAGTTTTTGTATCATTAATCAATCATAAATTTTTAACTGTTTAACTTATCAAATAATTATTATAAAAAATAATTTTAAAAGAGTATATAAATATATAAAATATTATAGTTTTTTGAAACATTCTAATATAATAGGATCTACTTTAATCACATGATGATCTCCTTATCTAAACTCAAATACTAAATATAATAATAGCTACAATAATTTTAAAAGTATATAATTTTCTAAAACCTTCTAAAATCATTGACATTCTAGTAACACTGGATGATATTCTTATCCAAACTCAAAGACAATTCAAAAATTTGGTTTATGTAAAAGACTTGGTATCATTGATCACAAATTTTTAACCGTTTAACTTATTAAACAATTATTATAAAAAATAATTAATTTAAATTAATTTGTGCACATATTATTCATTTATTAAATTATAGTTGGGGAGGATAAAATTATTAAAGCTTATAAATCATTTTCAATCATTTTAAAAGAGTATGTAAATATATAAAATAATATAATTTTTTAAAATATTCTAATACCACGAGATCTACTATAATCACGTGATGACCTCGTTATCCAACTCGAGAGACCAAGTATAATAATAGCTACAACAATTTTAAAAGTATATAGATTCCTAAAACTTTATAAAATTCGGGAACATTCTAATAACACGGGTGACATCCTTATCTAAACTCAAAGACAATTCAAAAGTTTGATTTATGTAAAAAAAATTGTATCATTGATCAATTATAAATTTTTAACCGTTTAAATTATTAAACAATTATTATAAAAATAATTAATTTAAGCACATATTATTCATTTATTAAATTATAGTTAGAAGGATAAAATTATTAAAGTTTATAAGTCATTTTTAATCATTTTAAAAGAGTATATAATTATATAAAATAATATGGTTTTTTGAAACATTCTAATACCACGAGATCTACTATAATCACATTATGACTTCCTTATCCAAATAGACATTCCAAATGTAATAATAACTATAGTAGTTTTAAAAGTATAGGATATTTTATATTAAAGTTAATTCTAAAGTTTAATTTATGTCAAAGTTTTTGTATCATTAATCATTAAATTTTTTTTTCAGATTAACAAATTAATAAATTTATCATACATGATAATTTTGTATTTAAGTTAAATTATATTTTTTCTACATATTATTCATTTATCAAATTTTATAAGACTTTTTCAATCACTTTAAAATAATATATAAATATTTTAAGGAGTATAGTTTGTTGGAACCTTCTAATACCATCAGACATTCTAATACCACGGGATAACACCACTACTGTAAAATATGTTATCCATGACGTGCGTTCAACAGCAGTTAATTCAAAAACGTCGTTGTTAAACGTGTAATGACATTATTGTAAATATGGTTATCATTTTAAAGTCGGTTTTTTAAAACCGTTTTTGAATAATGTAAAACAAAAGCGGTTTTTACGAAACCGTCTTTGTTTGAAGAAAAATTTGAATTTTTTAAAAAATTTCAAAGTCTCATTTCGCGTGTTCTGCTGTTCTCAATGCACCGCTCTCTCTCCCTTCAGCACGCGCACTATGAATGTGAGCAGTCCGTCTGTCTCTTCAGCACCGCTCTCTCTCTCTATTCCCAAACCTTATCTCTTCATTTCTCATTAACCCCACCAAATTATCATGGCAACCAAATTATCATCCTGAAAGGGTAAAAAGCCTGCGAGGAGAACGTAGAGGATTACACCACATGACCATATATCAGCCTTGGCACCGTCATAGCCTTTTTTCGCTATCACTTCAGGCGACACGTACGCAGGCATGCCACACGTGGTGTGTAACAGCCCGTCCTCCTTGAGGTGTTCAGAGAAAGCGGTGAGTCCGAAGTCGGAGACTTTGAGGTTGTCGTGTTCGTCCAGGAGGAGGTTTTCCGGCTTGAGGTCGCGGTGGTAGACGCCGCGGCTGTGGCAGAAGTCGACGGCGGAGATTAACTGCTGGAAGTAGAGTCTTGCCACGTCCTCCTTTAAGCGGCCTTTAGAGACCTTGTTGAAGAGCTCTCCGTCGCGGACGAGTTCCATGGCAATATAGATCTTGGACTTGCTGGCCATAACTTTGTGGAGTTCGACGATGTTTTGGTGCTTCACCATCTTCATCACCGAGATCTCCCTCTTCACCTGCTCCATCATTCCGACCTTTATCACCTTTTCTTTTCCCACCACCTTCATGGCCACGTGCTGCCCTGTTTTCATTAGATATTCACATTATCTAACTTTGCTTTATAATCTCTTGTTACTGCAGATGATTCCTGTAGCTGCTAATGATGTTGCATTCTCCACTCATTCAGTCATAGTACATCTAATTATATTGTCCCAAATTGCAATGTTTGAAGTAAGTGTTATCAACAGTTCTTCACAAGAGATTATATTTACCTCACATGACCATATTGTTTAGCAGCCAAAAGGTATTTTGTTCTTAATTGCCTTTTTTATATTAAAAAATTTGAACTACTAGCTAATATGTTTTGGCACATTAATGGTTTGAACAGGGATTTTCCTATGGCTTTGTGGAGTTTGAAGTGGAAGTGCTGCGCAAAGTGCACTTGAGGTATTTATTAAATGTACCTTAATATTGCATCAGATATCTTAGTATGCTTAGTTAATCTTGGTCTAATATACCAAGAGAATTTTTTGGATTCAAAATTTAAATCATCAAATTCTTCAACCGAATATAACAAAATTCATCCACCGATTTCATTTGTCTGTATACGTGCACACAATAAAAAGGTGAAAAGACCATTTTAAGCTACAACTTCAATTTGTAAGCATGAAGCAGGAAATGGAGAAGAGAAAGCAAGGGAAAAGTGAAGGAAATGAAAAACAGAAATGGGTGCATGATGCATCTGTGGATTATAAGGGCAGAGTTCCCATCCGTGCTTCCACCGGTACATGGCTTCGCCTTTTGTCATTGGTAAAATACTTATTTATGTATTTTTTTTATCAAAAAAGATTAATTTATTAATTTTTGTAGAAATATCAATCGGGAGAGATTCAAATTCGTAAACTCTCTTCTCTCTTCTTTCTTTCTCCTTCTGTAACCATCATATCAATCTAATATCTCCGTTATATATATATGTGTGTGTTTAATTTGAGCATAACTTGGTGATTCTATTTCAATTTGGAACAACAATTGAATTTAGTGAGAGGATAACCCACTTTGGGATATCCAGTAATCTTATAATGTATCCGACTAGAGTGATGCATGAAGACCTAAAAACAACAACCAATAATGTAAACTGCTGGAAAGGAGCGACAACCTTGTTGCCTCTAATTGGGGGATTTGTTGGTGATGCCTACACAGGTCGATTTCATATTGTCCTCTTTTCTTCCCTATTCATCTTACTTTTTGTCAATGTTACATATGTGGTTTTACATGCAACTTCATAATGAGTGCTTTTACACTTCATATATACTGCATATCTTTGACATATCTCAGGCCACATAACAAATTTCAATTTCTTTTACATGCAACTTTATAATATTTTGTGTTTAAAATAGTTGAAGAAAGTTAACTTTAATTAATTCAATTAATGAATAGGTTTCTTGACAATGCTGCAATAGTTGAAGAAAATAATATTGAGCAGAAAGATAGTCAATGGCGATCAGCAACAGTGACAGAAAGATAGTCAATGGTGATCAGCAACAGAAAGATAGTTTAATTAACGATTTATAAATACTTACTTCCTACCCAATATAATTTTCCACAGATTAAAATATATAGAGGATAGTGGTGCTGGTGCATACTGCAGTGACGTATTTACAAAAATACAGGTACTTACATACAGATGAAACATTATTATATAATGGAGTGATCATGCATCATCAATTGTGGAACTATATATATTATCATCAACAAACAATTATATGAGCTGCAGCCTAGCTGCTTGCAACATCAATTTTGGCAAAAAGAAGAGAACATGGTTATAATTAAGCACATCTCCTAATCATGCAACTCTTGCAGGCAAATTAATCAATATGCTACTTGCATCCTTGATATATATATATAGCCAATGGCAATATATAAGTCCTCAAATAAACAGTAGAACTGAAGATGTATGTGATCACTAAACTTATTGTTCGGTTGGTCCAAAGCTCTTCCAAATGGTAACTAAACTTATCAAAGCTTAAGATTATGTTGTTTGACAATCATGCATGTACGAGTTCAAGTTTATGTAACCCTTTTGTTTTTGTTTTGGCTTTGCTGATTTGCAGTAAGAAGGCGATCAAACAAGCCCGGTGCCGGCTCAGGCTACTCAAGAACAAGAGGCAGGCAATAGCAAGGCAACTGAGAAAGGACTTGGCTAAGCTAATACAAAGTGGCCATGAAGAAACTGCATTTAACCGGATTTGTTTGTTAATGTCACATACTCATTTGTTAACCACTGCTTGCGTGACTATATTCTTTGAAACTGATTAATTTGTTGTTATCAATTAGTTTAAGAGCTTACAGAAATTAGTTGGGCATATAATATGTCATTTTGTTTTTCATATTGCTGCCTAACCCTGCTTTGTTATTACCGCACCACTACTATATTAAATTTGAAATGACTTTCAAGTTTGATAAAGACTTAGGAAACCATACCCTGATTGCCTCGAATGTGTAGAATGTCTAGCATTCTACATCGGTTATTTGAACGACCGATGTTGAATGCTTCATCGTGGGATAGGAATTTACGACGGTTCAATATACACCCGATGTAGAATGATGACATTCTACATCGGTTGTCCTAATAACCGATGTAGAATGTCAGAATTCAACATCGGTTGCTCAACCGTCGTTGTGTTTCAACGACATCGTGTTACAACGACGCGTGATAACCAATGTAAAAAGGCGTCGATAACCGATGTAAAAAGCCTATTTTCTAGTAGTGTACGCCTATCCAAACCCACATGAGTTTTACAAGTATAAATAATATTATATTAAAGTTAATTCAAAAATTTTATTTCTGTAAAAGATTTTGAATCATTAGTCAATCATAAATTTTTCTAGTGTAACTTATAAAATAATTATAATAAATCTATCATATATGATAATTTTGTTATTAAATAATAATATAATATATGCACATGTTATTCATTTATTTAATGATAGTTGTACAGGGTGAAATAAACAAAGTTGAGTCATTTTCATTCATCTTTTAAATTATTAATTTGTTCATCCAATTATATGGCTTCTTTACCCTAGATTGTCGACACGTCGATTAAACATGCCCAAAATGAGAATTTTAAAAACAAGATAAAAGGATAAAACATTAACTGATTTATATCGGATAGGACTGGATATGACAATGTAGCGTAATCATCATGTGTTATGTGAATCATATTAGAATTAAAAATGTCTTTTTTTTTATTAATGAAGATGATCAAACTCCTTTTATTTACCAAAATGTATTTTAGAAAAAAAAACATAAATGTTTTTTTATATTTTATTAACAATTTTTATACTTTTTTTTTTACATTATCTACTTTTTAATCTATGTATAATTTCAATACTAACAAAAAAAAATATAACAAAATAAAGGGAAGCAACCCATACGTATGCACGGGTTAGAGACTAATATCTTATAAAAATAATCTTAAATAACCCGAAACACACTTCATATAATAGTAAAAACCATATTAAAAAAATATTACTAACATTATAAAAAAGAAACACCATGTAATATTAACATTATGGAAAGTATCATGATTGGCAAGGAGCCTTTTCTCCACCTAATTGAAGTTATTTGAGAATTTTCAAGTTTAGCTGTCTTATAGTAAAATAAAAATAAATCTATAGCATTATTAATTAGTGTTATATGTAATTCCTTTAAAAGAAAAAATTAAATGCATGCAGATATGTAATTTATATATTTTGATAAATAGGATGTTATTTAAATTCTATTTTAGTATTAGTTTTGAAAACCTGAACTGCCATAAAAATAGAGTAAAGAAAAATAATTTAAAGAGAAAACTAGAAAAAACATTAAGAAGAAGAACAGTGGTGTGCGTTATATTTAGGATGATATCCAGATACTAGTAATATATATATATATATATATATATATATATATATATATATATATATATATATATTGGTTATGTCGTGAGTTTTTTTAGTGTACTTGTGAGACCAAAAGGACTTTAAAACTTGAAAAATATTATACAAGTTATAAAGAAATGTATTTCTTTCTTGTAATAAAAATTAATTTTAATTTTACTTGTAAAACTAATAAATAATTTTATAAAACTTATTATTTATTACAATTTAGATATTTAAATAATTAAAGTAAAAACAAATCCAGCCTCCCTTTGATGTCTTGGATCCATCCCTGACTAATCTCATTTAAAAAATAAAATATTTTCTTAAATTATCTTTTATTAGAATTTGTTATAAAAATAATTAGAAATACAATCTCAATTAAAACTTATTTTGACGATGATATCATTGAATAAATTAAAATTAGTTGAAATTTATTTATATTTAAAATATGATATATATATATATATATATATATATATATTTTTTTTTTTTTTGTTTATTATATTCTAGATGAAGTCAGTTGAGATTATACAGTAACTTTAAGACTCAATCGAAGGTGACCGAACAGATTATTCTACACAAATATTATCAATCATCAAGAAAGTTGAGAATATTCCATACTAATAATATCTAAAAAAATATAATAACTTCAAGACAATTCTATTACTTAGAACGTCAAATATCCCTCAGTAATGTCAAACGAATAAGCACTTTTTGAAACAAAAAAAGAAATACTCTGTGCTCACAATTACATATGTTACTAGTTGAGAGTTGAGATTCGGGGGTTGAACATTCAGAGAGTCCAACAAACAAAGCAAATTAGCCACCGTGTACGTGAACATAAATACATTAATCTTTTTCTAAACTTTAATTATTCAGCATCTCCACCATCTTTCGAATTGACACATGAGACCTTTGAATTGGCCTGTTCCAACTCCAAATCCTTTTCCATGCTCACTTCAGCAATCTCTTCCAAGGGCTTGTAAGTGTAACACCAAATACAAATTCCAAAATAAACCAGATTCAACACTTGAATCCCACTTACAAGCAAGTAATAGTACTCCAATCTACCCCTATTGAGGTTCCTATCAGGCAACCAATTCCTCTCCTTACTGCCACTATACTTATGCACAAGTGTCACAACAAATGTACCAGCATAGCTCCCAAGTGCTATCACTATACAATACAAAGCAGTAGCACTGCTTCTCATGCTTTCAGGTGATTGATCATAGAGAAACTCAAAGAGTCCAACAGACATAAAAACATCAGCCAAACCATGAAGACAATACTGAGGTACCAACCAGAACACACTTATTGGAATAGTTGCACTTGGACTATCCAATAAGTGGTACTTTTCAGCAACAGCTTTTCTCTTGATTTCAACTGGTGCTGAAACCAATGTGGCTATAGTGTTGATCACAAAGCCTATTGCCATTCTTTGTATGCAGGTGATTGCTGAAGGGTTCTTGGTGAATCTGCGAATGAACGGAACGAAAAGGCGTTCGTATACAATGACTCCTGTCATCATGGTTAGTACACTGAAAATGGACATGCTGGCTGGGGAAATTTGGAATGAGTGAGAGAGGTGTCGGTCCATCGTTCGAGCTTGTTGAATCACAAAGCTGGGAAGGTGTGATGATGCAGCTATGAGTAAAATTCCTGATGAGGAAATTGGAAGGATTCTGATGATGGATTTTAGCTCCTCAACTCTGTGCACTGTGGCCAATTTCCACAAGTTTGGTGGTGCATTTGGGTCTCTGGCATCCTCCCCTGTGACAATTGCTGCCTTGTCTAACCATCTGTGGATACATATTGAGCATTAGTGAAGTAATGTTTAGTGTGCAAATCCATTCACTACTGTATTGTGAAGTTATTTGCAATGTTGGGTCAGTGAAGTCCTCTTAGTTCCTGTTATTTTTGCAATTCATGAAATCAATGTGAAATCGTTTATTTTCATGCACATATAAAAGTAAACTAATTAACACTAATTGCAGTTTCATCAAAGTTCTCTTGGTATGTCTTCCTTTTTTATCCTTATACTAACCTTTCTTAATTATTTGAAATACATTATTGACATCACCTAAACATTACACTAACACTCCTGTTACTCAAAAAACAATTATAATGTGTACTTTTATAAGGAGATGGTTGTAAACATTTCAAAAATATGAAGTCATATAAAAAAAAAAAAAACTCGAGAGACATCAATATAAGTTGCTCTGTATAAAATCAAGAGCCTTAAAAGATAAAATGAACTTTAAGTAAATGGGAAAACATGACAATAATAAACTGGTTGTTGCTTCCTGCACTCTTTCTGGAATGTTTTTTTTTTACCTTCTCTGGAATGATAATTCCGGAAGCCAAAAAAGGAAGTGCATTTCGAAATGTAATTTTACATTCGGGATTGACCATTCTGAAAAGCAAAAGGAGAGTGCAGCAAGGAACTGGAAAGTGTAAGAAGCAATAGCCTAATAAACTCAACCCAACCCCACTGTTAATAGTCCAAATTATTGGATTGGATCAAAAGAACCAAATATTTTGACTTACTTAAATTGATCCGTGTGTAAGAGCCTTCCTTCCAAACAAATAGCAGCATCGAGGTCCCTATCTTGGTACAAAAACTTGGGATCACTTGGTAAAGTCTCATTCCTCTTCTTTATAGCTGCCACAATCACTTGGGCCAAACGAACCAAAGGGCTCCCTTCTGGTTTCTCAGTCTTATAAAGTGGTGAGCCCAACACAAAGGCTATGATGGATACAAGCATGACAATAGTTGGTATGCCAAAGCCCCAACCCCAGCCAGTGTTGTCTTGAATGTAAACCACAATGGTCAAGGCACTAAGAGAAGCCAATCCAAGGCTGAAAAAGTACCAATTGAAGAGGTTCCATTTCCTAGATGCCACACCATTTTTTGTCATGTCAAATTGGTCCCCCAGAAAGGGCACAACACAAGGCCTAATGCCACCGGATCCAAGAGATGTGAGGAGGAGAGAGATGTAGAGCATGCTCAGCTGTGAGGATGTGGCTTCTTGGCAATTCTCTTGTGTTGGACATGGTGGGGGGCGAAAATGGGGTAGTATAGCTGATACTGTTAAACTTATCAATCCCTGTATCAAGCAAGAGAATGAAAAAATAATTAGAATTTACCCTATACTAAAATGGAAGCTTCCAAGAATTCAAAGATGCTTCAAGTTTGAGAGTTTTAAAATCTAAATTGACGAAAATAATTGAATTTAATTTTCTTTTTAGTAATGAAGGTGAGTTTATGATATGCTTTTTGTGGTTTTTCACATGTATCCTATTTCAGCAATTATGTTCGAGACATGATCAGATATTACGTGTTAACATTTTTTCTAACAAGAATTCAAATATTGGTTTAAAGGGAAATGTAGAAAAAAAACATGTGGGAAAAAGAGCATAGCACACTTAAGGAGCAAGTGAATGGATATTGAATCTAAAAAATTTAGAGATAAAGTAAAAAGTAAAAAATGTTAATAATTTGTACACAGATTTAAGGAAAATATTTGATGTATTAAAATCCATCTTGAGTGTCTTTATCTACTTTGCAAACATCATATATCTTGGACAAGTTATCTATTAGGATAAGTTTAATTTTATTTGTTAGCTTTCTGATTTTCTAGCTTTCAGGGCTTTTTTGTTTTGTTATTTGGAGGTGTGGCTTATACAATGGCTATAACTCTAAGTTATATGAAAAAAATAGTAGCATCCTGCGAATGCGATTCTCTGTTTCATTCTATGTTTACGGCTAACAGTGGTATCAGAGGAAGAGGTAGAGATCGAGGTCAAGATGGTGGATGAGAAAGAGAAAGTCATGGAAATAATGATGACATTAGGCATTAATTTCAAATTTGATAATCAATTTTGAGACACAGGTATTAAATAGTAATGGAGGAGAGAAAATTTTTGATAATTTGTTGGTTTTTTTGGAGGAAATTATAAAAAAGAGAGGAGAGAAGAGAGACAATAAATTGTTCTCAGTAACGATACAATAAATAGCAAAAGATAAACTAATTAGATAACAAGATATTAGTAAAATAGAATATTAAAACTAACTTGCTCCTTAAAGATAAAAATCACTTATTGACTAGGCTAATCAATTAAAACTGACTTACTCCTAAAATATAGGAAATCAACTTATTTACTAAATCCTATTTTAAAAACTGAAAAATAAAATATTATGCAGTTACAAAAAGTATATCTTCAACACAATTCAAAAGTGCAGGGGTTTAGATGTCATACATAGATTTGATCATTATAATTTTGAATGTTATACTAAATTCCCTGACAAAGAAAGGGGAGAGACATCAAATATTGCAGAAAAGCAAGAAGTAGAAACCTTGTTGATGGCTGTGAAAGACAATAAAGAATTTCATTTAGATGTCTGATATGGATACATGTGGTAACAACCGCATATGTGGAAGTAACTCAAGTAAGTCTTCCTTTTCTTATTAAAATGAAGATTTTTGTTCCTAGAGTTTTAGAGATAGCTCTACTGTTGATGTAATGAGAAAGGGTTAAGACTATCATATATGTTACTAAGTCGAGGAGTAATTCGTTAAGTGGTTGTCAATTGTAGGAATTTTATTAAGAAAATAACTATACAGAAAGGTGTTACTGGGATTTATGATGCCTGAAGGGGTGTTATTGGTATCATTCAAATGAGTTCAAATAGGTTATTTCCATTAATGATTGAGAGTGCTCAATCTTGCTTGGTGGTTGAAGAGTCTTCAATAGAAAAACATGGTTTTGGCACTTTCGTTATGGACTTATGGGCATTTGCACTTTGGTGGATTGAAGACTCTTCAATAGAAAAACATGAAGAGTGGACTTCACAAATTAGCATTTCCCCAAGTTTGTGAAGAATGTGTTGTCAGCAAGCAGTACCATTCTCAATTTCCACAAGGAAAATCATGGAGTGCCAAAATGCTTTGGAATTAGTTCTATTGGGCATTTGTGGACAGATAAACCCAGTCTCTAATGGAGGCAAAAGGTATTCAATTACTTCTATTGATGATTATGCTAAAAAAAACACATGGACTTAGTTTTTGCAGGAGAAATCAAAAGTTTTTAGTACATTTTAAAGCTTCAAGGCACATGTTGAGAATTGTTGAATTGTGGAATGCAGGCCAATTGGAGAGTGTGGATGGACTAGTATGTGTTTAAGTTTGGAATGTATAGTTAATTAGGTTCAAGCAGTGTCAACTTATTTACAGTTTTCTCTATTTTGTCAAATGTGGGAACTGTACATTCTTCAAACAAGAATGAAATTGAAAAGACTATTATATACACGTTAGTAATTGAAATATAGGAAAAACTAATGTTTATAAATGTTGGGAGTACTTGTATACTCTTAATTAGGGTGACCTAATCGAAAAAGTGAGGCCTAAAACAAAAATTGAGAAAAAAAAATATATTTTAAAGAAAAGATTGATATATGAGACTTTTTAATTAACATGTGTGATATTTTTTTACTTTAAAAAAATTAATAATAAATGTTAATAGATTTAAAACTCGAGTTTTATTTCTTTTAGTCTCAAAGTTGAGCATATTTTTAATTATTTACTAATGTAATTGAAATATTAAGTGTACTTGGAAGGTTCATGAGTGTGATATAGGCAATTATGAGTGAATGAGATTGTATGGAGAAAAGGAGAAAGGAAGTAACCAGTTGATAGATAAGAGAAGCAATAGTAATGGTCCAAAAGCGGCCAGCAAAGGACTCAGCAATGAGAGCACCAAGAAGAGGGGTGAAGCTACCCGTTCCAACAAAGATTGTGAGAATGTTGGAGGCAGATACCAATGGCATGTTCAGCACTTGGGTAAGGTAACTTATCAAGTTGCCATTAAAACCAGCTACTGCAAATCTATCACAGAATTCATTTGCTGCATATATGCACATTAAATTAAACTAGTCAAAATCAACCACAAAATCCATAAAGAATGTGAAATCCGACAGTGGACACTACAGGATGCATGACTCCCTTTTTTTTCTCCATTTAATTAATGTTTACTTCACAATATTATGATATCCATCTTATGAGTGGCATCCGATGTAAGTTAAAACATTATGAATAAAAATAGAAAAATATACTACATATTCTTTGTAATACATTCAATGAAATTTATTAAAATTTATAAAATTATGAGAATTTTTTAAATAAAAAATGTGATTTACATTATATAAATTTCAATTAATAGTTATTATCCCCGAAAGAGTATATTGAAATCTTAATAAGTGTTCTTAAAGTATTAAGGAAAAAGAAAAATATTTTTATTGGAATACATAAAATTATACACTCTCCTATGCTATCCAGGATAAATATTTTCATTTTAATTTTTTACCTAATGTCTTAATAGTACCGGTTAACAAGACCCTATCAATATATCATAGTAGTAAGAATATCATATTCAGGGACGGACAGTGGGGAGAAGGAGGGGCCACCAAGACCCTTTGTGTATATATGAGTAAAAAAGAAAAATTAAGTTAAAAAACAATTATTAATAAAGAGAAATGTATAAGAAAAATAGGTTTTAAATTGATATTTGTTTAATTTTCTTCTAGTAGCAGATGATGTTTTTAGTCTACACATATATAAAATTAATAATATATATTTTTGTTAAATTTATTATTTATCATATAATTAATATTTGTTAAAAGTTAGATATTTAATAATGAGTACGACTCTTGTAAAAATATTATCTTATGTGAGAATAATTAATAACAATCATCGAATCAATATTAAAAATAATAAATAATTAAGATTAAAATATTTAAAATTAAATTAAATATATCATCAAATCTCAAAAACATTAACCAAACAAATTTATAAAGATTTCAATTATTATTCTCTAAAATATTTTAATTAACCCATCATCATTATGATTATCATTGTCACTTCTATGATTACTGTTACAACCACCATCATAATCGTTGTCACCATCACCACTATTATCAACCGTCACGACCTTTATTGTCATGACTTTTTTCATCGTTACCGTCACTATCATGACTACTGTTACAATCATCATCATCATCATCATCATTGTCGTTGTCATTGCTACCATCACCTCCTTCAACACCGATGATGATGGCAATGAGGACGATTATAATGGTAATGGTAAAAATAATGGTTATACCAATAGAAATGGTCACAGTCATGGTGATAATAATGAGTTAAGGATAATTAAAATATTTTATGATATAATTTGTTTGATGAATCTTTTAGAGATTTAATGGTTATATTATATTTTAATTTTAGTTTTTAAATATTTTTATCTTTAATAATTTATTATATTTAATCATAATAATTATTATTAATTATTCTAAAGTTTTCACGTAAGAATATACTCTGAAAGGAGTAATATTTTTTTAAATAATTGTTCTGATTGTTATTAATTGTCCCTTTGATACACACTCGATCTGTCCCTCATTATATTTATCTAGGAAACTGTAATTCAAGTGGCTAGGCCTCTTTTTAACATAATTAATGTCATGATGTTCTCTCTTGAGTCTATTCTGAAAGAGTAACCCGCAAAAGACTGCAGTTGCATGTGCGCCGAGTGAAGCATATGTAATAGCTAGCCTAATAGGTGTGATGTGAAGTTAATTAGTATCATGTGCACAGTGAGGGATTTATATGTAGTATGATATCAAGTTAAAACTAATTTAAAATCACGGGCAGTGAGTGAAGCATAAGGTATTACAGTATCAGTTTTTTACCTGCTGAAACTGCAGTTTCATGTTTTTTTATAAGCACTGCAGTTTCATCTCAGTAAAACATATTTTTAGCTAAAGCAATTCTCAAAATTCTAACCAAAATCAATACTACTGATAAGATGTGCTTAGGTCGGAATTCACTTTGATTATGACCGCTAACTGTTAGAAAGAGAAATTACACAATGAAAATTGTCCCGAGAGGCATTCAGTAATATTAGTAAACACTCTGTTTTTTTTTAAAAAATAAAATAATTGAATAGTGAAATTACAAAAAAGAAAAAAAGTGTATTGGGGTTAAAAAAAAACTAACTATGCAGATAACATATATTAAAACAATTTTTGATGAGTAAAAAATAATATATTAAATAAAAATCAAATTTTAATTTAAATAAATAGTATAAATTTGAAAAAGAAGACATTATCATATATGTTGAAAATGTTAATAGAGAAAAATTAATCAAGTCATAATGATGACAGATAGTAAAATTCAATAAAAAGAATGTATTTCCAACAAAACTCATAAATAATAAATATCAAATAAGCATTATTTATAATTTTAAGATATAATACCGGAA